>NC_086290.1:4186127-4408627 GCF_963924245.1 Chroicocephalus ridibundus | reverse complement strand
CTTAATTGCAGATTTTTTGAAAAGACAAAAAAAAAAAAAAATATGTTCATATCTGAGGAATTATGTCTTGCAGCCTACTAAATATGCTAATGCAGTACTAAGCAGGGATAAAGTTCTTGCCATACCACCCAACAGTTGCGTGGGACAGGCTGCCAAGTTATTGTTAATTGTAAAGCGCAAGCAGGCTTTGCAATCCATCTTAATTGTCATACTTTACTCCAGGTTGGGCGATAAGGCTTCGATGGGCTGTTTTAAAGTGACAACGTTGACAAGGGGAAAGGGTGTGGGCCCCGGGCTTGCGGTTCTGGAGGGGTTACGCGCTCTGACCTGCCGTAGGTTGATACGGACAGTCTGCGAGGGGATTTGAGTTGTCATGGGGTCCCCAGGCAGTTGAATAGAGTGACTGTCTGTCCTGCTTTTTCCTGTTAGGATCCTGACACGTGGAGCATTGATGAACTCAGCATAACGTTGAATAGGAGCTTTTTGGCAGCTGAGACACAAGGGCTAAGCTGCAGGTCAGAGATAACACCAGTGCCGATCTCCTCATGCACACAGTTAGTAGCATGCTTTCTTCCCTCCTGAGTGCAGGAAATAGCTCATGTTAAATACGTTCACTTTTCAGTTTTCCTTTCTTCTAAAACGCAGCTTGACAGATTGGGCTTTTCAGCTCCCCCCCCCCACCCCCCCATTTTTTTTTCCTCTTTTTTTTATTTTTTTTTCACCACCTTTGCTTTCTACCTCAGAAATACTCTTCAGGAAGCAGGAGTTAATCTTGGGGAGGAAACGATAAGGTGATACTTGATTTTTTTTTTTTTTTTTCAGGGGAAAGCAGAAGGATATGACCGCCCCAGCAACTGTGGAGAAATTTGCAGGGGGACGCCTTTTTTTTTTTTTTTTTTTAAAGGGCTTCCCTTTGCTTTTTCCTTTCTCCTCCTCAGGTCTGGCTGGAGGTGGGCGCTGGGGGTTTAAATAGCATCGGGGGCAGGAAGGAAGCGCTGGGGAAGGTACGTCGATAAAAGCCACTTCCCCGCGCTTCTCTATCAGCTCCCCGGATCAGGTGAATCGGGTCGTGCCTTTCCCAACTTTGATGCATCCTGGCTGGCACAGAAACGTGTCTTTGAAGTCGTTTTATATTCGGCCAAGTTTTTTTACGTGGCTCCAAAAGAAAGAGGGCGAGCATTGTCTCCGCTAAATGATGTCAAGCCGGCATCCTGTGTACCGAGACAATGTCGAAGCCTCTCTCTCTGCTCTTGGCATCGCTATTGAGGCTGCCGTGGCTGTTTGAAGTGTTTATGTGGGGGCGATTTGGGGAGAGGGGGATGGCTCTTTAACAACCTGCGTGCGCTCGTTGGCCGGTAGCGAGCCCGAGGTGGCCCAACTCGTGTCTCTTGATGCCGCGCGGAGCCAGGAGTCCTCCCCAAGGTGGGTGGGAAGGTGCGGGGTTGGGCTGGGCTTCGAGGACCCCGATCAGTGGGAAGAGCCTCGCTGGTGACGGGGGTTCTTCTCCCGGCAAGGTGGCGCTCAGCAGGAGCGGAGCAGAGCCAGGATGAGACCCTATTGTGCCGGCCTGCCCGCATTAGCGGATTCCTGTGCCTGTGTTTAGACTTCCAACGACTTAATTGGGCCTCGGCAGCAAGAACCGTTTGCAGCCAAGGGGCCAAGGCTATTGTTTATTCCTGTGGCTATCACCGAGAGCCACGCAGACAGGGAGGAGGACAGACATAAATACCGCCTTTGTTGCTCTTTGGATGTTCCTTTTGCTATCCCCAATGATTTCGTACTCACTCTTGAGTGACTCCGGCAGCTTTGACCATAGTTGCAGGTTTTCGCTTGCTTGAAGAGAAGGAAAGTGGCTAGGAAAAGGATGGCAGAACCCATTTGCATGGCCTGATGCTTGAAGGGTGTTGCTATTCCCTGTTTTCTTCTGAGCGGAGGAGCTGTGGCAGCATCCAGGGCTGGTCGGAGCTCGGGGAACACTTCCCAGCCGCCACCACGCCATGAGTTTTTCCTTGGAAAGCAGCGCTGGGAGCTCTGTGTATTCTCTTTGCTAAGTCGTGAATTCATTATGAAATTTATACGATGAGCTCTATGACTCTGCTGATAATTCCACAGCGCAGTTTGGCCTTTTCATTCCAGAGAGGGTTGGACAGGAGCTAAGAAGATCTGGCTTTTGTTTTCAACTCTTCTACAACTTCCTGTATGACCTTGGGCAAGTTGCTTAATCAAGCTGTCTCGAGCTTGCTTTCGTAGTAACATTACTTGCAAATGTTAGAAGAGCTGTGAATACGCGTGATTGATTTTGTAGGCGATGTTCAGGTACTAATTTGAGACCTTACGGAAGAAAGAAGCCCTGTAAAATAAGAAAGCTGAAGTCTCAGTGTGTCACCTTGGCTTCAAGTGTAGGATTCAAAGAAACGCTGACAGCGGCCAGACCCGGGCCGATCTGAAATAGGGTTTAGGTGCACGTGGTGCCAACTTGAGGCAAGAATTTTGCTATCATCTAAAGTGAAATAAATTGTGGAAAGTTATCTAAATAGTAGTCACAGAGCGTGTGCAGCAAGAGCCTATTAGAAATGTGAAGATGAGGCCGGAGAGGCACCAGAGACGTAGGCGCGACGTGGTAGGATTGTGCTGAATGTTGAATTTGCCTGTAGGAATGCACTCTCGCTGACCCTGCAGGTAGGGGAGAGGGAAGCCTGGGCTCTACATCCCCCAGGAAAGGGGAGCTCATCCTAAGAGAGCAGCTCATACGCTTCCATAGCAGCCTCTAACGCAGCGACGAGAGCAGATGCCCCTCGCTTTGGGGAGGGCGAGAAATTTGCTTAGAAGTGCTGGAATGCGCACGCACACAAAATAAAATGTGTGCGCTACAAAGTTCACACTGCTGTCATTAAGACAATGGACACCTAAGTACGTGAAGAGCTACGATGGGGCGTATTTTTTAAAGTGGCAAAAGTGCGTTAATAAATACTAGCGTATCTAAGAACTTGATTGCAGCCGGGTTTATAGGGAGCTGGTAATATCTTTATTAAGCCAACTGATATAGTTGGAGGGGGAAAAACAGACGAGCCCTCTACAGGGCTCTTTGCTGTAATTAAAATAGTCTGCCTATATCTAGTTAAATAATATGTAAACTCTTAAGGCCAAATGCTGCAGCTAGTTACTATTAGTGAGAAACCGTAAACTACAAAATCCCAAACCAGGAAGTCCCATGGAGATAAAAAAATATCTAAAGAACAGTCAGAAATGTGCCCTATATTATTGATGCTGCAAGCGGTATTAAGTTGTGAAGGGCTGGAATGTAAACAGAGTTACAGATGTCTGATGCCGTAGGTTGAATTAGGGAAGCAGGAAACGCACTCCTTCGCTTGGGATGTTTGGAAAAAACACCTTCTGCCTGTCTTTATCTGAAACAGTTAAAAGTTTTGTTTAACCTACAAAGTCATTCGAAGGAGAATACGCCACGCAATCGAAGTTGTTTCGTCTATTTATAGCAAAAACAGGAGCTTTGCAAACCCACAGAACGTGGTCCCAGTTCACAGAGAGCTGAATTTTAGAAATGACCTACGCGAGAGGATAACGGTAAGGGTGGGTCATGTCACAAGGGTAAAAACTACCGCCGTACACACAAATTACTTGGTTTAGGCACGTCTGCATCTTAGAGAGATAATTATTTTATGTGTCTTTAAAACGTAAAGCTAACAATTATTTTCCTCCCTGGGGGTGAAGTGCAAACAATCAGTTTGGGTTTTGGTTCTCCTAGAAGAAGGTGGGAGAAGAGTCTCGTTTGGCTAGAAACACTCTGGTAATCCCGATACTTCGCTTTCCCAACCTTTAAAGCCTACAGCCTTATCCTACCTCCCTATGGTTGTTGTTACCCCTGCCAGACTCTGCTGATGGGTTGTTGACATCATTACGTTTTCTCCTGATTTGCATAGGTTAAGCATAGAGCAGAAATTCCCTGTTATAATTTCGGGTGCAGGCTCCGCTCCTCTTCAAAACCTACCCCCAGAGCAACGTGTTGCTTTGGAGGAGTGATTTTTTTTTTTTTTTTTTTTAATTGCGGTGGCATAAATGAGCTCAGAACCCACCTTTGCGGGTCCAACGGGAGGAGAAGTGAATTGTAGCGTGGCATGAAATAGGGGCTAATTCATTCCTCGAAGGCAGAGCCACCCTCAGGAATGATGGTACTTTGGGACAAGATAGTCTCCTACTGCATGTATAATGCCAACGGGCAGCAGCCCTTGCTGAAGATTTCTGAGAACTTTCTGAACTTTCTCAGATCCTACAAGGTCTCCACGCCCTGCTGCATGGGACAGTGTGTTATAATGGACAGCCCTCACAAACCTGAAATAGTCTTTGTCCTTTTCATCGCGATTGTTGTTGGTAAACTCGTATAAATGGGAAGTGCCATTTCCTTCACATTGTTTGAAGTGTATTTGTTCAAGAAATAACTGAATAACAGTTTTCCGTGTTTAAAAAAGGAGAGCTTTTCCCTAACGCCCTAAGTCTAAATTAGTATTCTTGATGTCCCGATGAGCCCAAAATAGTAGGGCAACCAGGTTAGGATCCCAGGGATTAAGGTGTCCTGGGAGTTCATCTCCTAATAAATACATCTTGTTTTGTTTTGTTTTGTTTTTTACAAGTTTTGATTCTCATTTATTTCTTACTGCCAGCTGAAACGCTGTATCAGGAGAAAAAAGGGATGGCAGGTACCTCTTTCGGGAATATTTTGTTTGGATGACACCTAGGTAACATCAGAGACACCTTTCCTGGGTAGGAGCTCTGAGGCAGATCAGCATCGCTGTGGCAACGTGCGTTTCCTGAGTTTCCTTTTTGCATGTGCGTTTAAATTGGTGACTTTCAAAGAAAAGTCTGTATGTGCAGATGATTTCCCCCCCACCCCCCGCGCCTTCGTTCCTCATTTTTTTCTATTTCATAAGCCTGAAACAATACCAGTGGAAACAGAAATATCCCTCGACTGATGGTAAGGAAATAGGCGAGAGTGTGGAAGACCCTTATAATTAAATCAACCGATATTAAAAAAAAAAAAAAAAAAAGGGGGAAAAAAAAAATCATCCATTGAATTTGTTTTTGTGAGCAGTGCTAGTTGCCTTGCCAGTCTGAAGCTGGCACTGTGGGTTTGCTGTAATCACTGAGCTGAGAAAAAGAGACACGGGTTTTGTTTGTTTGTTTGTCATCGTGGAGTTGAGCAGGACTTAAGCAGTTGAATGCACAACACTTTTCTCTGCTTTCATCCTCTTCTCTCTGATTCGGGTTTCCCCATAAATTCCCCTCGGTTCTTCCAATCTGTTTTTTGGCCCTCCTTAGGAATTGGGGTTGGTATATATCACGTGTGAATATCAGCTTGGAAAGTGTGCCTTTTTGGTTTTAAAAATGAATCGTGATAAAAATCGATTACACGCGTAACTCCGAGTGCTTCGCTTGAGCGCCGTCTCGCACGGGAGACCGTGTGTGTGTGTGTGTGTTGCTTTGCTCTGGGGACATCCAAGCCTTGTTCTGGCCAGTTGTCAGGTCTGTAGCCACGATGGCATCTTGGGTTTGTTGTGGTACAATGGGACACGCGGGCAAACGCCCAGGATCTGAATCCTGGACACGGTGCAATATTCCGCAGCGTAAGGTGCAGACCTTTGGGTTGCGACACGAAGTTGTTCAAAGATTAGGAGGAGGAAAATGCACATTTGAGTGGAAGAAATATTATAATCAAACAAGATGGCACAGAGCAATGCCAAGGAAAAAAAAAATAAATTCCTTTAGTCAACCAATCCTGACTAGTGCACTTCATCACCGAAGCCAATAATCCTCTATCGCTTGGAGAGCAGCTTCAAAAGGCCTGTGCTGTCCAATATTTTGAATGCAGCTGGTTGAAGATCAAATACTGAGACTGCGGCGCCTTTCTTTGGCTTTGGGAGCGGGGTCTCTGCCTTGCTGGCTTTCTCTGGTGCCGCGTGGAAGGTCCGCACCCCCTGCTCAGCATCCTCCCAGCATCACACACTAACTGCCCGCCACAGCCCTGGTTGTAAAGCCTGTGCCAGAGGCAAAGAGAGGGATGGAAAGACATGTGGTGGGAATATGTTGCACTCTAGCTTTCCTTGACTTGCAGATGGCAAATTCAAGACTAGTACAAGCTAGCCAGAGCAGCCCAAAGACTGCTCTAATATACTTTCAAAGCTAACCTTTAGGCACAGCAATTAATGTTTGCCGTGAGCTTGCTAATTTGCTTGAACGTTTCTGAGGTAGGTATAGCATGGAGTAGGAGTTACAGATCTCTGCCGCTTGCTCCCTGTGACTGCACATCACATCCTCAGTGCGGCGCTTTTCGTAATTTTCTCACACGTTCAGCTCTCTAGCTGGCGAAATTTAAAACGGAGTGTGCCACTCAAGTTGCTTTTGAGTCAGTGAGTAGCCAAAGGACTCATCTAGTAAGCCACGTTGCCATTTCTAAACCAAGGCTTCACAGTTTTGACATGAACATGAAAGGCTATTGCTTTCTGGACCCCATGCTGCTGCCCATGTCACAGTTACAGTGGAGGGCTTTGCTCTGTGTTGCTTTCCCAATTTGATATCGGTAAGAAATTTTTCACTCTGAGGGTGGTGAGCCCCTGGCCCAGGTCGCCCAGAGAAGCTGTGGCTGCCCCATCCCTGGAGGTCTCTCCAGGGATGCTGGTGTCTCCAGGTGTCTGCCAGATGCTTCCTGTTCAAGGCCAGGCTGGACGGGGCTTGGAGCAACCTGGGCTGGTGGGAGGTGTCCCTGCCCAGGGCAGGGGGGTTGGAACTAGATGATCGTTAAGGTCCCTTCCAACCTAAACCATTCTACGATTCCAGCTGACACTTCTGGGAGGAAGGAGAAAGCCTTGAGCTGTGTCGCATCCCCCAGCAGCAGGGATGAGCATCAGACGTGGCAGTGTTGGGTTGGCGTGGTTTATGCAGGGGCGGCACAGCCAGACACAATGATGAGGGCGGGCTGGTGTGTTATCAGGGGGAACCCCAGTCACTTTCCAAACTCTTGATGCTCTGGAGTTCTGGCTGCATGGGAAATTTGCCTGATCTGGTAGGTATGCAGTCGATATGTTCCAGTAAAGCTTACACACTTGAAACAAAAATGCCTTGTGCTGGTAACAATCCAGCTCTAGCAGTAGGGTATCTCCAGCACCCTCAAACCACCTCTTTCTTGTTTGTAACCCTGGTGTTTTCTCCTCCTCGATAACTTACCCTTCTCACCTACTGTGCAGTGTACACAGATCTTCACCAGGTTTTTCTTCCTCAACACTGGCCGAGATGCTGGCTAGACCAAACTGTTCCTTGGGAGGATACAGACAGTCTGATCTCTAGAGAAACTCTCCAGAATTACCCACCTAGCTTGACTTTATGCCCTGACACATCTGTGAGTCAGCACGGTGGTGATACATTCTGCCAGATGCTTCCAAAAAAGAGGTGTCCTGACCCAGAGGTTTTGGTAGTCATCTCTCTGACATAGACTTTAGCCAGCTCTCCCTAGGGCAGTCCTGGGGAGATTGCGTATGAGCCAGTATGAAGCACTCTCTTAAACTGGTTCTTTCACTGCTAATGCTTGTTCTGTCTGGGATGTCTTAGGCCACGGTGATTTCATGTTGGTGTTTCCGTAGTTAGACAGGGTTTGCGCCCCACCAACTGTTTGCGAGGATGTGAGCGTCTGGCGTTCCCTGTATCAGCCCCTTGCACCTTAGGTTCGCAGCCAAGCCAGTCATCCTTATTAATAGAGGGCTGGATTTCTGTGGTGAGACATTGAGGTTAGGTGTCACAGGGTGCAGCTCGGCGATAAGGGTGTCACGTCTGCCGCGTCGGAGGACTGGTAGTGGAAGCTCAAGCCAAGTCCAGCCTGGACACATGTAAATGTCACGGTAGGACTCACCCTTCCAGGCCCCTCCAAGGTCGAGGGGTACATCTGGCTTAGGAAGGTAGGACGTCTGGTGTGGTAGGCTCTCAGCGCTGCCTCTCTCGGGGGTTGGCCGAGCGCGAGGGAAGGCAGTCACACGTTTTAAGGTGCAGAAGTCTCCTTTTAACAACCACAAGCGTGGCCTGGCCAGCCCCACCGTTTCCAGCCAGCTCTGGAGATAAGCCCACAGCAGGTCAGACTGAGGGATCACCGTGCCCTTCCTCTGGCCACAGTAAACAGCAGGCGCCTGGGGAGAAGCAGAAGAGCGGGGGAAGCAGATAGTGACTCTTCCCAATCCTCCCCATTTTCAGCAACTGTTTCCTTAATCTGCTGGATCAGCCGAGCCCAGCAGAGTGACCCGAAGCTCGTGTGGTCGGTGGTGGCAGACCTACAACCTCACAGCGTTGTCTCTAGAGTTGCAGCTGTTCGACGGAGGTGTCTCCAAGGGCTCTGCATGGCCGAGGTCTGAGCAGAATGGGTCTTTGTGCTGTGCATGTGTTTTGTTGTCGAGATGGACTGAAGTATTTTAGTTTAATGGACTGAAGTATTTTAGTTTAATGTTGAATGACACTGGTGAGGAGAGAAAGGAATAAAACCCAACCCATCAGAGCAGTTCCTGTGTCAGGACTGTCTCTAATCGTACAATCGTAGAATTGCCTAGGTTGGAAGGGACCTTTCAGATCGTTGAGTCCAACCATCAGACAAAACCCATCACTAAACCCTATCTCTAACCACTATGTCTACCCATCTCTGCTGGGCCTTTTATTAGCCTATTTTCAGAAGCCTTTCTATAAATCACCTATGAATATTAATAACCATCTCAATAGTCAAAATTATTAACTATGTTTCCCTTTTTTGTTTGTTTTTGGTTTTCTTCTTTTTTTTTCCTCCCTCCCGGTGGCGAAGCAGCCAGCCCTGCCGGAAACCCCTGTTTTAAAAGAAGGACTCGCTGGGGCGAAAGGAGTAGGTTTCCTAAAGCGCCGGATCAAAGGGAAACCTCCCAGCCCAGCCGGCACACAGGTTTCCTCCCGCTCCCAGGTTCACGCCGCGTCTCCGGGCTGGACGTCCAGCTCAGCCGCCCCCCAGGATGCCGCGTGTGCTCTCAGCTACCTTGAGATCTCCTCTTTATTTTTTTTTTATTTTAAATTTTTTTTGTTTTTTTTTTTTTTTCCAAATTTAAAAATAATTTGGTGGCTTTCTAGCTGAGTTATCTGCTGTCGCTGCAATATATGCTGCATGTCGGACTCCCACAGCCGAAAGCCTCTGTTTCCTTTCTGCCAGTACCTTGGTATCTGCCTTGCCCAGGAGCCTGCTGATGAAGATTTCCTGTTTGTTTTGAGTCACTGCTGGAGTGATAAATATACTTCGGCTCTCTCCTCCGAGAGGAAAGAAACCAGCTGCCCCGAACTAAAGGGAAAAATATGTCGAAATTCCACCAAAGGGCCCCGTTATCACGAGGCGGCCATGGAAGGATGAAACTGGGTAACACGAGCCACGACGAAGGCGCGATTTCCATATTAAAAACGTCCCTCCACGCGCGGGGTTTGCCTTTAATTGTCTGCTTTCCCTCCGGAACTTTAATTTTTAAAATGGGTTAGAAAATAAATAAATAAATACAAAACCCCCATAAACTTACACGGTGGAGTAATGCTTGGCTGGATAAACAAACAATTATACTTGTGGTTTCTTGATCTGACCACAAGCTTTAAATGCCATATTTTTGCATGAACCTATAATGCTTCTGGATAAACAATTGTGTTTATATTGTCAGGAGTATCCAGTGTGGTGTTGTGTAATTTCTATGTGCGATTACTAGGATATAGGATAAATTCCAAAAGAAAAGAAAGGAAAGGAAGATTAGATTATTAAGTCATTTTTAATAAAAACAGCATAGTTTGGAATCGCTTATAGCTTAATTTGTAATTTTAAAAGAATGCGGCGCTGGCTTTTAAGTTTCTACAATTATCTTTTCATCTCTTTTTTATCCTTTTTTTACTAGAGATGGGGCCCAACCCAAAACCTTGGATCTAAACCCAAAATCCAGGTTCAGATCTGAGTTCACAGCTCCAACGTAATTCCTGAAGAAGCGGAGTTAGGCCAGCGAGCTCCAGCACATGTTGCGTTTGAATTTCCAAGCCCAGGTCCTGGGGTGTTTGACTCTCAGAAGTCACTTTTGCCGGCTGGAGCAGGGCAAGTGGTGGTGGCCTTGGGGCTTTGGGGTGTCTCCAGCCCCGCAGAGGAGCTGGGTGGGGTGGCAGAGGTCAAAAAAGAAGATCCAGGAGGGCTGTAGGCCAACGATATAAAAAAATACTCGTTGAAGGTATCCTGGACCCAGCTTTGGTCTGGTCCAAACCAACAGAAGGCAAACGCTGGGCTGTGCTGGACCGATCGGTGGTTTTTGGGAGGTGGCAGCCCCTTGCCATGGCTTGGAGGGACGTGGGCTTCCAAAGAGGATTAGGGTTCTTTTTTTTTTTTTTCGCGTGAAATGTGCTTATTGCTTCTAAAGGTTCTGTTCTGGACCTCACAGAAAAGGCACAGGGCAAAATTTTCCTTTCCGTAGATGTTTGAACTGCTGCTCATGGGGAAAACAAAAAAGTGGTTTTCCTACAGTTTTTGATATATTTCTCCTTTTTGATGTAAACTCCATAAGCCTCACAAACAATGTGTGTTTTTCTGTACTCACCGGCACATTCTCATTCCAATAAGCTAACTGGGCTCTCTCCTTTATATCACTGAGTGAAATCGCATGGAACAAAAATAATCATATTTAAGCAGTTTGAAGTATACTTTTTCCGGGGTTTACCTTTACCATCTCCTAGTAAAATATAATTTCTTCTCTAACAGCAGATGAAAAAAAACCCCATTATAGCTTTAAAGCATGAGATTATAAAAGACTGCAGCTAGTTTAGATCTCACAGTTAGAAGTTAATTCTAAGTCACTGGAATTGAAAACATCAGTTTACAACATTTACTGGCTTGCTATAAAAATGTATTCCCCTGTGTTATGTTAAACATGAGAAACTACACCTCGGTGTGTCCATTATTTATATATTTATTCATATCTTGCTGCTTCTGATTCAGCTGTGTAACTGTATGCAAAACAGATAATTACCGGGGAACAGAATAATTTGTATTTTGAGGGGAATAAATACCCTGAAGGATTTGCTTTTGGGGAAAGAACACACTGCAAAGAAATCACATAGATTTTGTAAGCAGATATGAAAACAACAACAACAACAACAACTACAACAAGAAAATAGGTGAGGAATATTTTGGGCCCGGCAACTTTGACACTACCGTGTTTGTGGTGCGGGAAGTAATCTTTCTTTCTAAATATCCAAATCCACATTGCAAAATTGAATATGAGGCCCTTTGTTTGGCACGGTTATGCAGAAAATGGGGTTTCATGGCAACCCTACCCAAATACCGGCATGATACTGAGGGGCTGCCTGCATTTTGTGGGGTGGTGAGATTGGGACCAACATGTTTTTGTCCACCAGCTACGTGGAAACGTGCTGCTTCAGAAATACCTGCACTAAACCCGCCTCACGTGGTAATTTTTTTAAGGAAAATGACGTTTTCCTGTTGCCCTTCCAGCACGTGGGGACCCTTGTGCTCGTCCCTCTGCGGTGCCGGCCAGCCGTGGGTCGCCATCCCCGATGGGTAATGGGAGCTTGGCTTCCCCCAGGGGTGAGCACCACAGACCAGCTCTCCTCCAGCTTTGTTTATAAATCTCCGATTTAGCACCAGAGCATGGAAGAGCGATGCCGAAGACACTCATTTCAGCATTTCCACCAACAGAATTACTACTGGAAACGTGGCTGAATAACGGCATCACCGTTCATCTCCCTTTGATTTGTTTAGCGCGAGCGTTTGCCTGTTCCGTTTCTGCTTGCGGGCTTTCTGGCTGGAAATGGGAGGCTCCCAAACTTTCCTACAGCGAGGGTTTTACAGGCAAGTCCATGCCAAAAGTGTTTGTCTGGTTACCTTAAACCCGTCCAAATCGCCCCAATTTCTGGGTGGCGCAGAGGGGTGTTGAACGTGTCCCGTGGAGCACCCAAAGGGTCCATCATTCAGCATCCTGAAGCGACTCCCGGGATTCGAGCGTGCTGCTTCAGCGGTGGGTGTTTGCCTATGGAAGTGAAATCTGGCATGTGTGTGGTAAGTAAACACCGCGCTTGGCTATCTGTTTATTTTGGGTATTTGGAAGGCCCTTTTTGCCGTGGTCTCTGGCATCGCACAACACCAGGGAGAGGTGGGAAGGGTGGCTGGGAGTTGGGGCACAGGGGGCCAAAGTGACGCGACTGGGAGCGCCCAAGAGATCTGCGGCAGGACGTGGGGCGAACCCCAGTTTCCCAATTCCTCGGCTAGGACAGCGAGATGGTTTCTGTGACAGCCTGCCGCCATCAAGAAAAAAAAAAATCTCGAATTTGAAGCCGCTCTGCAGACAGATATAGTTGGGGGTAGCGGCGCACCAAGAGCACTTAAACACAGTGTTAAAAAAAAAATCAAAACTAAAAATCTGCGTCTTAAAATCGTAGCCTTCACACTTTCACCAGGGCTGATCTTAAGTTTTTCTTTTCTTTTTCCTCTTTCCTTTTGGTGGAGAGGTTTTCTAAGGTATTTTTCAAACTTTCCAGTTTAGCAATGTGCTGGCTCAAATTGAAAAGAGAACTAGGCGCTGGGTCACAGGCAGAATTAGGTTTGCGCTAGTGGTGGGGGCAGGTTGCTGACACAGCTACAATCAGACAAAACATTTAAAACTTCTGGCTTTGTACTTCTCAAATGCCTCTTTTAGAAAATCGCTTAAGTTGTTATTAACATCCACCACCCACCTTCCCTTTCTGGTCCTGACATTGTGTAATAATAGATAATGTTGACATATGTTCCCTGCTGGTCAGAAATACTATACTTCTGTGAAAGGTAACATTTTCAAGCAATGACAAAATGTATTTTACTTGGACAGAGCATTAGTTATTGGACTAATCTCACAATGTGGGATGTGGGGTAAAAGTTTTAACATTTTAGTTGTGGGAGAAAGTTTGTTGGGACAGTAAAAGCATCAGTATGGGGTGTGTTTAGTTTTCTCCCTTTCTAGAGGTACTGGCTCGGTATCAAACTCTTGCGTCCGTAGGAATTTAAAAGAAACATTTGCAGTATGTATGAGGAACAGCTGTCTGTGTACTCCCAGCAACTTCTCAAAATGACTATTTGGACATTTTTTTTCTAGGAAGGATTAGAGAACTAAGGAGTATGTGAGTGTGTCCCACACGCTCCAAAAAAAAAGTTTTTTTAAGTAGATCAATTTTTAAATGTTGAGTAACTGTAAAAAGATCTGCATTTATTTATTTGTTTCCCACTAAGGGAAGCTGTCTGAAAACAGAAAAAGAGGAAGACACAGCGAAATCTTCCAAACAAATACGTTGTGAAAAAAAACTACTTTTGAAAGTAATCTAGGGTGAGATTCTATAAAAATGTGTCCGCTTCGCACGCCATCGAACTCAGCACAAGACCGCGCAAGCCTGGAGAAATCAAGTTTTATTTTAAGTCTTGCACGGATCTCTCTGCTGGGGAAGCTGGAAATCATTTTTTTATGGAATCTGGTCCTTTTACGTGCTACAGCAGGATCCAGAAATAATTGCGGGGGTCCTGTCATTTGGCGGATAAACATCTCCTCTCGCGGGGGGCTCCCTAGGATTTTGTTTTTTTTTTTTTTCTTTCCCCCTGCACTAAGAAGTGGGTTGATCAGCCCCAAATGTGCCCTTTTCGGGCAAAATGGGTGAAGCTGTAGGGAACAACCCTCTGTCCCGCGCCCGCCGGCTGCCTCCCGGGCTCTGACACACTGGTCTATGGGGACCGGGAGCTTTAACCTGCGCAGCCCTTGCCCCAGGCCATGAGTTGTGGCTCTGGGGAGATCCTGGGGCTTCCCGAGGCGCTGCCTGGGATGGGATGGGGGTCTCCCATGGAGCTGGGGGGCCGGGAGCTCCCCATCCATCTTCCTTCACCCATCGGGACCGTCCTGTTTGTTTTCAAACTCTCCCTGCGTGTCTGCCGGGCTGCCTTGGGTTGGCTCTGTTCTCAGTTACACCCATTGATGTCAGTGGGGTTGCGTTGGTGGAATCAGGAGAAAAAATTTGGCTCCTCGTCTTTTTATTCCCCCCTCCTCTTTCCTTTTTTTTTTTTTTTTTTTAATTTTTTTACACGGCTCAGCCTAAGCCCAGCCCGCTGCCTGGCTTGTCCCGGGCTCCTGCTGCCGCTGGGGTGAGAGCTTCTCCTCTGCAGCTCCTGCTGCTTGGCACGGCTTCGCCGCTTCGTATCCAATCTCGGCTCAAAACATATCTGTTCTGCTTTCTGCTTCCTCCCTCCCTCCCTCTTTGCTCGCTGTAAAGCATTTTATTATCCAGACTTTATGGAAGGCTCTGTACAAAATGAAGTTGTGAGGTTATTTGTTTTGGTGCAGCCAATCCAATAGTGTAAGCTACTTCCCTCCTTTAATCTTCTCCTCTTTAGATAATACATAGGCTTTTATGTCCATTAATTGTCAGAAATAAATGCTTCTTTAGCTATTACTTCCTGAAACAGAGCAGCGATCTCCCTTACATACAGCTGTTTATATTATGCATAGCACAGCCCTGTCACAAGAATACGCTATATGTTTTCGTAAGACCTTGCACTCGCATTTAGCGTAATTTCCAGTTAAACTTTCCTTTTTCCAAAAAGGAGAGAAAGTATCCAGCGGGCTACCGAACAGCAGTGCCTGCTTCCCCTCGGTCGACGCGGCTCGGGAATAATCTCTGCAGGCATTAAAAGAAATAGAAGAGTGATAGGAGCAGTGGGTAAGGTTAGTGGAGTTTCACGTTGCTGCTTTAGGACCTAACCATTATTAATTATTCGCTTAATAGTAGAGACTTCATGTCCCAGCTGAGATTAAGACCGAATGGTGCCAGATGTAGTGCAAACACCTATTAAGTCATGGTCCCTTTATCAAACAATTTACGGTCTAAATAGACAAGACAGAGAAAAGATGGGAGATGAACAAAGAGGTGTCAGCACCGGAGACAGGAAATTGGAGGAACAGGGGCATTAGGGATAGGGAGAGAAATTAAGGCCACAGTGTAATTTCTGGAGATAATCAGGGGAAGACCCACAACTGGGGTAAAAGCTCCTTTGGAAACCTACTGCGCCAGCTGAAAATGGTCCTGCCTGTCACCCGCGGGGCTCTGGAGGGGAAGAGGTGGTGTAGATGTTCGTTCTCCACTTCCACCAAAGCAACCTGAGCTCCGTTACCCTGCTGACGGAGAGTGTTTGAACTAACCCGACCGGGTATTTCTGAGCTGGGCTAGGGGATGTTCACGTACACCTTCTTCCTCTGGCCTTGCAGGATGACCAAGGGTTGCGGAGGATGGGTGCTACCACTGCAGTTAGAGCAGCTACATCTGGAAGAAGACATGACCGTAGCCCAGCCTGGTTGGTACCTCTCCCAGGCCCCTTGGCACGTAAGCGCCACCAGCCCAGGCTCTCGCACTCACTCACATCTACTTACACCTACTGACACAATTTAATTTGCACCACCTTACAAATCACCTCCGGATTTGGCCCCCGGTTCAGTTCCCCGCTGGAATAAACAGATCTACGTGATGGGCTACAAATGGTCCGACCGCTTCGGTTTGTGATGAGGAATAGGCTGCTTTGATTCGTGTCCAGTTTTAAGTTTAAGCTCTGCGCAGCAGAAAAGAGCTGACAACTTTCTAAAGTTCCTTAAATTCTCTAAATGTTCCTTAAATTCTCTATACAAATGTTAGCTATCTGGCAACAAAGTATTTAAGACGCTTTGCTTCATGAACAACTTTCTGAAAGGGTTGTGACATACTTGTACCATTATTTTGTATGGCAATTGAAGAAAAAAATAATCTTGGAATGATGTTTGTTTTTATTTTTCTTCTTCTGACCACTCTGTTTGGAAAAACTGCCAAGTTTGACTCTAAACTTGCAAGTACAGTAACTTTTTCTTCCTTTGAAACTTCGGGTCTATAATGTCTGGAGCTGCTTTTGCTTGAAAGCAATTGTTACGTCCCTGACTCTTGTGATCAATCGAAATCAATTTCATACAGAAGGTTAACAGAGAAGGTCCAAACAAATGAATCCATGTGCATTTATCTGACAGCATTTCATATACAAATAACGAAAGCAGTACATTATCAATTCTCCGTAGTAAGAAGTATTCTTCATGTTTTTATAAAAAGTACTTAAGAGCTGACTTTGAAGAAAGACTTTGAAAACTTGCCAAACCTTCTTTGTATTTTGAAAGTCCACATCAAGAAAGTAGTAAATAGTCATTGAGCGTAGGAAAAAGGAAACTATTAGCATTGTTTTCTTTGAAAGATAAAAAGAAAAATGCGGTGCAAAACTTCATAATCTCTGAAATGTGTATTTGTTATTTGAATCAATTTAAAACAATTGTCACTATTAAGTTCATGTTAGCCTGCCTACTGAACTGTATAAAATGGCTCTGTATCTGCTCGTTTCATATATATGGGTTCCCCCCTTTCCTCGTCTCCTTCTAGTTTTACAGGCGTAAGCATTTCCATTTAACTGCAGAATTAGAATGTATATGAAGGCTCTGCTTAAAAAAAACCCACCCTCCTTCAGCTCCCCAGCCCTTCTCAGGAATTTTTAACCAATATTCATTCCTCTAATGTAAGGATATCTGTCCTTGACTTCTATAAAGCAATAGTTCCTCAGATTTCCCTTTCTGGGGCCCCATTGCCATCGTGCAGCAGTTCTCTGTAATGTGTTCAGATAAGATATCCTCTTATTTATTTATTTATTTATTTTAAATTTTTGATTTTCGTTGTTTTTATTTTCAGATAGCTCCTGGGCCAGGCTTTCGGTTGTTGTTAGTGTGATTTAGTGCAGCATCATTTCAAAATCCGCTGCTCGTCACCAGGAGAGATGAGACCAGGTGCTTTCTGTAGGTTGGAAAAAAAAAGAAAGAGAATCATGTCAGAGCATGTGTTTGGATGCAACTATATAAAGGCTCATACCATACACCACCTCTGAACAGGTATATCACATGCTTGCACCAAAGACAAGAACCTTGGCATTGTTTAATTATGTGTAATCAAGTAGCCAACTTGCCTTTTACCACCACTAATGCAGGTTGTACTTATGCATATATTAATTGCAAAGCCATTAAGCTGTCCCGTGTGTGAGGTAGAACTATGAGGAAATGCCTGTTCACTTCATCTTTAATAAGTTCAGTAGACGTTCAGCTAAAAGGGGATCTAAGCTGTGTGTAACCTGTGAGAAACAGAAGTGGAAGTTGGTACGTGAAGAAACACGTGTCTGCCGTGTAGAAATGGCATATTTTCCCCTGTTTGCCACAGAAGTGTCTGTAGGTTATAAAACAGATAACGGCAGAGGGCTTGAATGGTCGGGTAGGCAAATTGGTGTGTTTGGTAGCCAACTATAAATGTTGACCTTTTAAGACGGATCGTGTCTTTATATAGAAAATGTATATTTGTGGACGAGATAAAGGTAGGATTACAGTAAGGATTTTTTTGGCAGGAGTTTCCGTGATTGTATTTCTTAAGAAGATAGTTGATGGATTAAACGATCATCTGAGATTTTCAGAGTTTGTAAAGACTTTCAGATTTACCAATTCATCATCTCTTGTCTCCGTCTAATTATTACAAATCTGTTGCCTCTAAATATTCGTTGCTGCTGGATATTGACTCATCTCCTGCCCTAGCTTTGTTCAAAGCATCTATCCCATTTTATGATAAACAATCAAGAAAACATAAAATAGATTAAATTGTGATAAATGCCAAACGCATGAAAATATCCTGCTGAAAAGTATGACCATTTTTCATGCTTCTCTGCCTCCGTTTTTTTTCATTGATAAAACGGATCTAATCCCATTCGCATCTCCTAGGGCTTTTTTTGTAACGAACAGGCCAAGCCTGGACCTGCCTGTTCATGACCTTTCTCCTTGTAGGGCGACGATGAATGAAATTTGGTGGGACAAGGGTTTTTTTGTTCAACCAGCTCTTGAATGAGGAGGGTTTGTTCCCTGTGGATGGGACAGGGCTAAGGGTTTGGCCCCATAGCTCATTGCCCATTGACCCTGGCAAAATACTTTTGGGGAGGGCAGAAGTGATGTGGCGGATATGGGAGGGTGCAGAAGGAGTTACTTCAGGCTTCCAGTGGAAGATGTACTTTTCTCATCACCACCCTTGCTAAGTTCCTTCTCCACATCCTCTAACGTAGCTCCTTGTCGTTCTCTGAGGTACAGCTTTCAGGGCAGCTGAGGGATTCAAACTGATGGCACTCTCCATATATTAAGACCCCCAAAATATAAACTCAATAGCATCTTCTTTGTCATCCAGGTCATGTTTATTTACCCTCTGTGAAATGGCACAGTGTCCTCCCATGCAAACTGGTGACATTCCAGCTTGACTACTCTCCTGATGAAGACATCCTGTTAATATTAATCTTGCAGTGAAAGCGCACTTTTCCCCCCCAGAATTCTCTTCTCAATTTGTTAACAAATCTTCCTTGAAGGTAGGAGTGAGATTTTTAGGAGGGCTTTTTTCTAATAACCAGCATCGAACAGGCACCCCCACAGCAGATGAAGAGGAATGTCACATTTGTCCTCGTGTCTAAGACAGTAATGCAAATGACTATTCAGCATTTCAATTATCATTTTTCTCCTTGTGTAAGGATGCTCAAAGGGTCTGTTTCAAGAGCTTTTTGCATACTGTCATTTCGACGGTGACGTTAAGATCTGATAGCTGAGTAAATGGTTTATTTTACCATTGGTGTGGGCTCTGTGATGTTGAGCAAGCAGAACTTTGCTTGAAAGACACAAATTTTGAATTTGCTGAGAATTTGACTGATTTCAAGGAGGCCAGGTCTTCATCACAACTCTGTTGGCATTGCCACAGCTTCATGGAGCTGGATAGGAACAGTTTGGATATTCGTTCAAAACAACAAAGAAATTTATTTTTTTTTAGCGATGGCACTTGTCTGTTTCTGCATTCCTGGTAAAAATCATCTTCATGTAGTTCTTTTAAGGCTGACTTTTGATCTAGTTGCCTTATTAGTGATAACGTCAAATGCTCTTTGCTCTTCTAAAATGCAAAATTAATATTGCATTATTCTAACCAGTATTATTCCTGCGATGGAGCAGAATTTCATCAAGTTAAACTTTTCTGCTGGAAAGATTAAAGGAGAAGGCAGAGGGCCAAATTCTCCTCTGCTGTGTGAGTGTTGAGCTAGACGATCCATTGACATAAAAGAAATTGGGATTTACGCTCGTGTAATCAAACCCAGAATTTCTCACACGGATTTTCTATACATTTTTGTTAACTCTCAAAATATAGGACCATAATAATCCTCCTGTTCCTAATGACGCACAAACGACAATCCCAGTGGCAGTCATATTACAGGGGACTGCAGAGGTGCAGTTTGGATTGCCGACGTCAAAGTCCTAAGATAACCGCAGTCAGAATGACTTACAGACGAGCTCATTAATACATAAACTACTGCAACTACAGTTGTGCTTCCTCGAAGCTTGCTGCCCACATTTTTAAGGAGAAACTCAAGTTATTCAGCAAAGATATACTCGTCGGTGCTTTGCCATTGCAAAAATGCGCTTTTTCAAAATTCAGTATATAAGTGCGGAAGAAACATGTTGGGGCTCCGTGTCTTTGGGAAAGACGGTTGTATCTAAGCTGTTGGTGGGGTGTCACGGCCACCGTCCTGGGCATCCTCCGAGTGAGATGGGGTGAGAACATCTCACTGCCGGCCCCCACCCCACCCCGCAGCCTCTGGGACATTCCTACAGCCGCTTTCCAGCGAAATCCCACGCCGGCAGGGTGACTCACATCAGAAGACATTCCAGAAAGAAGAATAATTATGCCGTTGCTGGAATTGATGTAATGGTGTTTTTCAGGATGCTTTAATAGACATGAGTGATGTTTTGGCAGGCAACCGAAATAACCCTAGATATCTGATTGCATTACTTACTGCTACCAAGGGCATCTCTGGGGAAAGGGACATTACCTAAGGTACTTTCTCCATATTTTTGACTTCCTGGAGCTAACTTTTAGCTCAGCATAGGGTTCTTTTTCAGAAGACAGACATATTGGAGAGCTTAACCAAGACATATAACAAACCGAACTCTAAACATATACAGATTCCAAGAGACAGGCCTGTGTAAACAACATCATAATTCCCTGGGTTATGTGCTGTTTAAAATAACATTCAGCTATGCATTCACCTCAAAAGATTGCCACTTAACAGCGTTGTTTCTTTTTGTAATCTTTATTGTTTAGGTTTATTATGGCTCTCATTTTTTCCCCCCCTTAGAAAACATAAACAATTCCCTTCTTCGCCCGGCGAGCGGGACGCCCATGTCCTGGCGGAGCTTCCTCCGCGCCGTGGCCAGCCGAAAAGATAACGAATGAGGGCTATGTGGAGCCTTCTCCTCCCAGAAAGACGGGATTCTTATTCTCCCTGTCCATATGTGTTTTAATGCCGTGCTCCTTAAGATGGTGTTCCTTGTTATTAATGATTACTACTGGCATTTAAACACATCGGTTGGAATTGCGCTCTTGTTTAACACCCACGCAGTCCCGCCGAGGGCCCGTTGCCTTCATTTAGGCTATATATTAAAAAAAAAAAAAATCATAATAAAAAAAGCCCTGCACACTGATGTCCCTGGGTTGTTTTGCCGAGCCCCATCGTTTAGCTGCTCTCCGCAGGTAAATAGGTCTTTTTCTTGGTCTGGCACGTTGATAAGCCTTCACACTTGGCTGGGCTCGAGGTGCGTTTGTGCAAAGGCAGATTGTTTTAGTTAACATAATCAGTGAACTCACTGTTCTACCTGGATGTCTGGGAGAATTGCCAAGAGATTTCCCAACATTTCAATCAGAGGCAGGGGCTATAAAGCTGTCAGTTTTCTTGTAGGCCAATTTGCCTTTGCCACGGCTCTAACGTTGTGCTCATTTATAAAGAAATCAGCCCAGGTCTTTTGGGGTAATATTTTATGCTGGTTTCAATTTGAAGAAGAATGATTTCTTTTTCTTTCTTTCTCCTTTTTTATTTTAGAGATGCATTTTTAAAAAACATTTCCTGACACAGAAAAATGCCCCACTTTAGGATTCTGATACAATAGTATTTTTTTTTTTTTTAAGTTAATTAATATTCCATTTTTGTTCCCAACAGTGGAGCCGAGCTCCTTTCACATATTGCACCAGCCTCAAGTAAATCTGTTCTTAAACAAAGAAATGGAGTTACTCAGGTCAAACGTTCAGGGTGATCTTGGTCTGCATAGTAATTACAATCAGAGATATGTTAAACTACCTGAAAATAATTCACTTCCCCAGGAAAAAAGTATACCTACAAGTTTATGGTTTGCAGGTCACTGTCATCTACCCTACTTCCACCTGCCGTAATAAATTCTGGTGAAATATCTACTACTGAGTACTGAACTTAAAGATTTTTTTTCCCCAAGCCTTCAATATTTACCACCTTGTGCCAGATTACATCACGTAACCTTCAACAATGTTGTGACATTTTTTAAGTCGATGGGATGCAGAGGAGCAGGGGACCACATCCGCTTGAAATTTCTTTGATGTTCCCCACAGGAAGTTTTTCAATATCTGGCCACTTGGATGTTTTTCAAGTATTTCATTGTGGTCAGGACCTAGGACAACCGTCTGCTATTTTTGCAAGTTGGTGATGCGAAAGGTGGACCTGTTCATTCTGCTCTGCAAAGCTTCCAGCTGCAGGGACGACGCTGAGGGCTTGGTCCTGCGTGAGCCTGTGCTGAGGTACATGGTGTCATCCAACACATGTTGCAAGAGCGCTCTAAGTTGGTTCATGGTCTTGAAGTTTTGGGTTCCTGAGGGTCAGCATCCCAAAAGCATGTTGGTGCAATGAAGGATATAAAGAAGCATGGCTAGAAGGTCAAGGGAAGTGATTCTCCCCATCTAGTCCAATCTCACGAGACTCCACCTGCAGTACTGTGTCCAGCTTTGGAATCCTCAACATGAGAAGGACATGGCTTTGTTGGAGCAGGTGCAGAGGAGGGCCACGAAGATGATCAGAGGGCTGGAGCACCTCTGCTATGAGGACAGGCTGAGACAGTTGGGAGTGTTCAGCCTGGAGAAGAAAAGGTTCTGGGGAGACCTTATAGCGGCCTTCCAGTATCTGAAGGGGGCCTACAAGAAAGCTGGAGAGAGACTTTTTAAAAGGGCATGTAGTGATAAAATGAGGGATAATTTGGAATTCAAATTGGAAGAGGGTAGATTTAGATTAGATTTCAGGAAGAAATTTTTCACTCTGAGGGTGGTGAGGCACTGGCCCAGGTTGCCCAGAGAAGCTGTGGCTGCCCCATCCCTGGAGGGGTTCAAGGCCAGGCTAGATGGGGCTTTGAGCAACCTGGGCTGGTGGGAGGTGTCCCTGCCCAGGGCAGGGGTTTGGAACTACGTGATCTTTAAGGTCCCTTCCAACCCGAGCCATTCTGTGATTCTGTGATTCTATGATGGTGACCCTGGGAGATATAGGAGAGACAGGCTGGGAAAGCTCGTAGTAAAACCACGTTGAGCATCACCTGTCACAGGAGGATTTCACTCCTATCAGGAGTATATCAAGGCTTGACAAATTCACCTGTCAGAAGTTTCACACAGCTGATTTATTTGCCAGGACAGGTGGAGAGCTGCCTAGGCTCGTGCCTCAGCAAAGTGGCATGAGAAGAGGCACATTAAAGAAGTTCTGCCTCTGATTGCAACAGCGAGAGCTCGACTGTTACAGCGCCGCAAATTAGCAGGCAGTTTTAAACCAGCTCCCAAGCACTGAAATTAAAAGCACTTAATACAGGAATCATATTCTCTAGCTAAGGCACAACGGGACTCTGGTGAATTTAGTTTATAATGTTTCCTTGTTGTAACAGAAATTTGTCTTTTTGAGGCAATCAGGGGAGCCGCATTACAGCAGGACTTGCAAAGATTCGTGTTGGTGTCTAGTGGCTGCAAGTGCATTAACTCTTTCATGTGAACTTCTCTGCCGGTGCCACGGTTTCTTCTACGCTGAATTCAGCAGATCTCCAGAAATTAACGTTCAATTCAAGGTGAGTAGGACATAGGTAACAAAATCTGCCTTGTACTCATTTCTTGAAGAGGAAAAAGGTTCCCATCACGGAACTGTATGAGTAGAGATATATTCGACCATCTCCTCTTGGGGTAATTTGTTGCGACTTTAACAATTAAGCAACAGTCAACATCTGGTGACGTGGCTCAGATAACAACCAGATCTGCGAACGTTTAAATCAAGAATGCAATTTTGGAAAGATTATTATTCTCAAGAAGAAATAAAATAGTCTTACGTTAATTATTGTTTTTTCGATATTGGGTAGACACTTTTCTCCCTTTCTCTCAAACGTTGGCAAACACGCCACAATACCACGTATTGTAATGAGATAGCAGAGAAGGCGACTGCCACGCTCATTACTGTTTCATTACTTGGTGATCGTGAGAGCTTTTTTCCATCAGTGCCTGATTTCTATATTATCAGGAAAAGGGCAAGGTCTTTGATGTTTTGTAACATTCTTCAGCGCTACTAGAAAACTACTTGTTTTCGTCCTCTTCAAGGATACCTCAGTGGCTTATAATTGATCCATAGCAGATCTTTCAGATTTAACCTTAGGTCATACATAAAATATTAAATATGGCCATTATAGGGACTATGCCTTTTTAGAAAACTGTATGGGTGTTAGCCTTTATGTCCTAGACAAATTCCAATTTGGGTAATTAAATTTTGCCTGCATTCATTTTCCATGCAATTTTAATTGGATACAATATTTTTCACTTCCAGTGCAAAGTAATAGTGCGTGATCCTGTGCTGTGAAAGAGTTAATACACGCTGAGCTAGAGGTTGCTGCACGTCGGTACTAAGTGAATCTGCTACGTATGTTTGAAGAAACCAGCACAGAAAAATGCCAAATCCTCTTGAAATAAGGTACAAAATTTGTCAGATGTTTTGGCACGCCAGGTAGCAGATGCTGTAAAAGTTTAAAAATCACATTAGTGGCATCCAAGTTATCACATACGTATCCTAAAAAGCAGACTTTCCTAGTGTTCCAATATTCGGTATGCGGCTCATCAGATCGCATTAGCCACCGCTACAAAAGGGAAAGGAATCAATACCTATGTAAATGTGACTTTGGTTTAAAAAGCTATTCTTGGTTTTACTGTTACCGTGCTAAAAAGACATTGCAAACTGCAGCAGACCCACTTCCTACAGGTTGGCTTCCCTCTGCCATCGGAGCAAGCGGAGCACGCGGCTCGCCAGAAGATGAGCGCGATGAAACGAGGGCTGGTGATGACCACTTACAGGAGGTCTTGTTCCATCTTGAGGAGGTGCCTAGAGATGAAACTCGTCTGAGAGGTTTTCCCGGACGTTGGAAATCGCATAGATTGTTTAAACATTTATTATGAATTACATATCATGGGCGAAATGTACTTTGGGGTTTGGATTAGGCAATAAGTATTGTCATTAACAATAGGCTTTGTCAAATTTAAGAAATCTGAGTCAGTTATCTGAGGCTGTGAGGTTCATTAGCACATTTTTCTCCATCTATGGAAAATATTACAGGTCACCTAGCATTACACTTTTTAGTTTTCTACTCTTGAAGGTAAAAACAGATTTGAAGAGTTCACAAAATCTGAAATGATAAGTATAAAAAAGACCAGATAAATAACATTTTCACTAAGCAGAGGTCCTTGAAGTTGTTTACATTCATATATATCAATAAAATCAAAAGCCGGGTGTTTTTCTTCATTCTCTCCTTTGAACAATGTATTTGTTTCCTTTGAAAAGAGTTGGCACTGGAGAGAATAATGATCGAAATCCAAAAGCTGATGGAATTTGACCCTGACAAGGGTTGAGAAGTTTGGCTGAACGCAGCAAAGGAGCAAGACCCGCAAAGTGCTTAGGGGACAACCGTCACCCCGAGGGTGAAGTGCAGAAGGGTGTTGCAAGGATGGGGGGCTGCTCTTGGGCAACCCCAAGAGATGTCAATTGCTCTGAGATGACAGCGTCTCCTCCGTTAAAATTTGCTCGCCCTGATGTAGGGTATGGAAACCTGGCAAAAGGCGAAGAACGCGAGGGAATTTTGGATTGCTTTGCTAACAGATGCCCGGGGGGGATCAGGAAGGCCATGTGGACAGACGTAAGGATTTAAACCGTTTAGGAGATAAACAGGCAGTAAGAGAAGGCAGAGGTGAGAGAGAATAGAGACCTGCTTGGCCATCGGTGTGGAGAACAAGGGCCGCCCACATTCGGTAGAGAGAAATAGTCCTAAATCATGAAGGAGCCTCAGCGTCTGGTGGAGAGATTCACTCCCAGTCCTCCAACTTGCTGTTTGAAACACGAATTCACACTAAAATGCAAAGTATTTCGTAGAATCAAAATCTCAGTGAAGAAATTCTTGTGCCTGAAACACAGAGAGGTGATCGATAGGGAGACTTATTCATGAGAATATGATTAGAGAGTATTCTGCCTTTTAAATGCGTTATTGAACAGCCACGGTGGACTTTCGGTTTGTTTATGCTGAGAATCCCAAGAGAGATCCTCCAGAATATTTGAGGATAATCTGTGGGGATTTTTGCTCCCATCTGTGGCTTTCCTCTTGGAATTTAGTTTTCATGCTGTAATCTGAGCATCACTTTAGGTCATTCAAAAACAGTTATTATCTTATTAAACGGAACTACCTTCACTGCTCCTGCATCAGGTTTTATGGAAATAAGCCCAGAAAGCATCACGAGCAATACTGTGCTCTCTAGGTTAAGGAAATGCAAATGCAACATTTAACCTTGGGTTTAAGAGTTTTTTTTTTTTTTGTGTGTGTGTGTGTTCTTGTGCTCAGTGTTGTTTAATGGCACATGCCACCACACCAGTGAAACACTACTATGTGGCACACGCTGCCCAGCTCCCCGAGAGCATTCGTGGGATGGCTTGGCGTGGAGAGCAGCCGTACAAAGTTGGCCCTTCACTATCAATCTTCCCGTTTACCACCGTATTGAAATAAATAAGGAGATTTGCAGTCCTCTTCACAGTGCCATTTCAGCCAGTTCACTCTGGAAAGCCAGCAACAAATTGGTCTGCGTTGTCTCCAGGTTAACGTCGGTATGGAAAAGGATTAGGATCAGGATCGCTCAGTATACAGTAAAGAGAAAGGGAAGCTCTGTGGTCTTAGGATACATCCATCTTGAGCGTGTTTAGATTTTGGTTGGGATTTTGCTAGCGAGCCTGTGCTGCACATAGTCACTGTAAGCATCTCTCCCATCACAGAGGACCCATCTTCAAGCTGTTTCTGGCACCATTAACTCACTGGATGGCTGAGGTATCTGCTGTCGGTAAAGGAAGAGCGCTCTGAACAGTGGTTTCTCACTACCTCGTTCTTGGCTCCCCAAATTCAGAGATCTTTAATAAAGTACCTTCAGAGGAACTAGAGGGAAAGAAAAATTATGCTGTGGACCCCCTAGTCCTATGCAATCACTGCTTGGTCACTTGGATACGTAACAGTGATTTACAAGTATTAATGAATTGGAGCCTCAATTACATTCTCAAGGGTAAGGAAATGTTATCGGTCTATCTCCCTTCCCTCTCCGCACAATTTGCAGATGGGGTAAAGGGAGCGCAGCAAGGAGGGGGCTGATGATTTCTCGTCTGATGCTTTTACCACTGGGATATATTTCCTCTTCTCTCTCTTTACCCTTCTCCTATCCCAAATGCCTGAAAATGACAGTTCTTTTCTTTGTATCTTTTGATACACTGGTGTAGAGTGTCTGGAAAAACAAAGTTTTTGATTTGAAGTAATATCTGCTGAGAATTCATTGAATGTAACACTCATTTTTCTTTTCAACCCTCTTTTTCTGCATCAGATCTCCAAATTTGTAATCTTTCAGCTATTATATGACTCCACTATGACTCTCCCCAATGATTAACGTGGGGTTAATAACTTTGTCTGGTGAATGTTGGTGTAAAGAGTGACTGCTGCTGACTGCCCCCCTATTAATGCTGCGTTTCCATTGGTTTGGAGAGCAAATCATTGTTTGCTTCACCTACTCAGAAACAGCTTTTCCATGAAAAGACAGAGTAAGACTGTATTTTTAGGAACAATCTGTTTTCTGTCTGTAATTAATATGTTCCGGATTGTTTGGCCACTTTGGTCGGTGTATCACAAACTAGACTATTATGCTTAAAGCTACTTTTGGGACATCCAGTAATAGCTCCTTTTGAGAGCATTGAGCGCAACCCCTGTAAATCACTGCGGGTTTGAGTAACTCTCTAGCTTTGCCTAAACCATGCCAGGTTTCTGTAACAAGCCGATGAGCTATCACTGGGTAAAAAAAAAAAAAAATAGTATCCTTGATTCACACCTCTCTGGTGTAAATCCTGTTCCAATTTTAAAAGCACCTTGTTATAACAGTGTTGGACAGAGGAATTCTTGAGGCTAAGTGACATTTACAGCCTATGATACTAGTGTAGCTGCACTGTGTATCCATCAACATTTGGCATTTCAGAAAATCTGCTCATCCTCGCTTCGCCTGTTAAACGCTCACTCTATTAGCAACAACAACAAAAAACCCCAAAACAACAACAAAAAAAAGAAGAAAATAATCTTCTTTGCATTTGAGTTTTTAATGGGCAAAAAAAGAGGTCAGTTTGACCGCAACGGCGTGAAATCAGCCCCAAATGACCTCAGGCAACTGTACACCTGGAAGCAAAAGGTGGGTTAAAATGACATTTTTCTGTGTCCACAAGTTAATGCTGGAATAACTTGCGCTCCTTAGCGTGCACAGCTGTATTATCCCGGGGCAGGTTTTGGCTCGGTGTGAATTTACACATCTGTCAAATCGCTTGGAGATCCGTAGGCAAAATGGAGCACTCGGGAACATTGTGTGGATTTGGGATGTTTCCTGCAGGACCTGGGAAGCGCAGAAGAATGAACGGCTCGTCTTCTCGCTGCAGCCAGCGCTGCCCGTCACCCTCCGCGCTCCCAGGAACGGGACAAAACCACTTCTGTCTGCAGGTGATTTTAGGCTCTGTTTCAAAAATTAATTCTTGAGTCAAAACTACATTTTTTCTTTCAAAACTGCGTTCTTAATTTTAAACCCCCAGTGCGCTTCCTCTGGTTTATTCCAAATAGCGGTCCCCAAGGGGTGTTCGAATCCACGTTAAGGACTATGGGTTTGTTTGACTTGGTTTTTAGGGAACGTAAGCTGAGCGTCAGACTGATTACTGGACGCTAATCCAGGGCTTCGGCCACGGAGCAGGTTCCTTTTATTTTTTTCTCCTACTTCCCATATTGCTTCAGCCATTTCTATGGCAGGGGGCTTGGAACAAGACGATCTTTAAGGTCCCTTCCAACCCAACCCATTCTATGATTCTATGTTGCCTTTTCTATCATACTGTCGTTATTCAGCTCCCTATTTTTCTGTGTCTTTGAAAGCAAGGGCATTTCCCATGTCTTCTCAAGGTGCTCTGCTTTGAATTTGATTCTGATTTCCCCTCCGGGGCTCTCCGTGCCCGCTCGATGCTGGGCTGTGGCCTGAGCTGGAGCCCCGAAACCACTCCATCCCTGCACCCGCCTCTGCTGCCGGCCTCCCAGGTGGCCTTTGGAATATGTCCATTTATTTACTATACAGTCGTTTTACACCACTCTTATCTCTAGCTTGCATCTGAGATCGCTGACGTGTATTTTAATGCATAATGCATTTTGGGATGCAGCTAGCGCTACTACGGAAAATATGGTTGCACTGTTTATGTGGCAAATCATTTTTTAATTCATACCCCTGCGACAAGCGAAATCAACACAATTTTTCTTGAATTTTTATAGAGCAAGAGTGAACACAGTAGAGCAGAAAAGGTTTTTCGTGTTTGCGGGGCCGGGTTGCAGCGGTCGGGGCTGTGTTGTGCGTGTTGGTGGAGCGAGATGCGAGGCAGACGCGCTCGGTTTGATTGGTTTTGGGGGAGGTCGTGCGG
The DNA here is from genome assembly GCF_963924245.1 of Chroicocephalus ridibundus. Taxonomy (NCBI): domain Eukaryota; kingdom Metazoa; phylum Chordata; class Aves; order Charadriiformes; family Laridae; genus Chroicocephalus; species Chroicocephalus ridibundus. Next base: position 4,379,637 of record NC_086290.1, on the reverse strand, counting down.
TGGCGTAGCTCGCAGTGGAGCTGGCACAGCTTCCAGGCCTGGGGTTAAGTTGCTCAGTTTGGTTCAATTGGTAATTAATAAAAGCAATGGCCAATTTGACTTTCTACCATGTGTCTGTCTGTGTGGAACCTGGCACACGCAAACCCTCTTTCTACTGAGCAAGATGGTCAGTGTATTTTTCGACGTGCACATTATTCTGGGGACTTGGAAGCGCGTGAAGTTTCGGTGAAGGGGAAGAAGACTCCTGGCCCTTGACATAGGTTTAAAACGGTAGTTAAGCACCACTTTCAAAACGTTTCTTAAGTGCTGGTGTAGGCCCAACCTCCTACGGCTTCCAGACTTTTAGTAGACATGTCCATCAGGGTTTCAGGGCAGCGTCTCCGCAGTTGGGTTGTCTCCTAAACCTAGAACGGGCCACCAACATTTTGGTGCAAGACTTTCCTCCCCCCTCCACACCCCTCCGAAGAAGAACATCTGCTCCTTAGCATGCTGCTCATTTCTATGGCAGGACTCCAGTTGCTCTTCCACCGCAGAGCTCGGCAATAGTAGCGCTGGTGTCTGAGCTCTGGAACAAACCGAGTGGCTTGCGTGTGCTTTTGTGCGCCCTGAGTTATTTCTACTGTGTGCTTATTTATAATAATGGGCATTCATTATTATGAGAGAGCCTTTTTTTGCTCAGGAATCATCACAGTACGCGCTGTAAATGCATCCTGACAATACTTTGCGTTTGTATATTATGGGCTCATAATACGTATTTATTTGTGTGTATAAAACTGTAATACCAAATGCATAGTAAAAAAGCAAAAAAAAAAAAAAAGTCCTTAGGAAATTGCATGAACAGTAGTTCCATTTAAAATATCATATCTTGGCCAATTTTGTTATGTCCAAATATCCTAGTCACATTGTAGACTAACAGCCTGCCAAATTTCACTTAAAAGCACAGCCAATTTCTAAGTTACAGAAGCACAAAGAGCAGTGGAATGTTCTTTTTTAGGACTCCTCTAACTTAAACAAAAATTATAAGGTTTTTATTGTTTTGCTTAAATCCAAGGCTGGGGCGGGGGGGAAATAAATATTTGCTGCAGCTCAGCCTGGATCACTCTGCAAAATTCAGCATTTGGCTGTCTACACGATCAGAGTGCGCTGCTTAAAACAAGTTGGTTTGCTTGTTAGGAGTTCAAAGCCCATGTAAAAGTATATTTATTAGTAAATGTGAGTCAGTTGGAGGAATTTTTATTAAGGGAATCGAGTTTCATTATTTATTTATTTATTTATTTATTTATTCCCCCCTCCCACCCCTAAAAGCGGAGTAGTTCCCCCATTGAGCTGTTAGATATTTTTCCCACTGACTGAGTTCTATATCGGGTTCTTTGCAGATGCTTTATCTTGCTCTTTTCAGATTGTAGCAGGATACACCGTCTCACTCACAGTGCAATAAAGAGAAAGTTTAAAATAAGCTAAAGTAAGAAATGCTGCCTGATTTTTGCTCCTATCAGTGACGGTCAGGAGCTACTATTAAAATGTCTTAAAGGAAAGAAAATAATATTCAAATTGTGGACATAACCCCAAATGTTTGCATGAAAGAATTGTGGTTTTTTTTTTTTTTTTAATTTTAACTAAGGTTTCGTTGTCAGAGAAAAAAACAGGGATCCGCTTTTAAGATTTCTCATCTACATACTTAAAATCATTTTCCACTGGCATCAAAGGAACAAACGCATGGATTCATTAGAATAATTACAGGGGGAAAAAAAAAAAAAAAAGAGAAGAGAAAAATGGAGTCAGCGCGTTAAAAATCTCCATTTTAGCTCTGTATAGCGTCTGCCGTGCGGGGGGAAAACAGTTAATTAGGGCAGCGAAAGACAGCGCTGAGAAAATGTGCTGCGCGACAAAGGTGGCAGAAACTCGTCCAAGATTCAGATTGAATAAGTAAGTTATAACCACCCCTATAAGATGGCTTAAAAAAATACGCATACGTATAAAAGAATTAGAGAGAGAGATATATAAAAAAGCCCCGCTAGCAATCCCCCATGGCTTGGTGAGAATATTTCCGGAGGTTACGGCTGCGAAATAGTATTTATTTGTGCTGCGCGGCCGGCTGGCTTCTGCCTCTCCCCTCTCCGCGCCGCCTCCAGCCCCGCGCCGAGATGCCTGTTCTTTATTCCCAGCCCAGCTTTTTAGCCCGCGTGGCCAATCGGGGCGGCAGCGCCGGCCCAGGACCGCGCTTGGTGCTGAGCTCCAAATGTGATTCCAGCCCTGACAGGGGGATTATAGGAAACAGATGACTTACGCTTCTAATTTGTGGCCTTAAATTGCAAACAGAATTTCAGGAGTCGAGCGGAGTAATAAATGGCAATAGAGAAAGCCACACACAGCCAAATCAGTATGTGGTGGTTGTAGGTTAAACTAAATAGGAAGAGACAGGTTATGATGGTTTAGTGTATTACAGAGAAGAAAGTCTTAAATTACTAGTGCTGAGAGGTATTGCACTATGGCAGACAGTATTGCATTGTGTAGTCTACAGATATCACAAGCAGAACAATAAAAAAAGCAGGTTTAGCATAAAACCTGTTGCTGGACAAACCTTTTTTTTTTTTTTTTTTTTTTTTTTTGCTTCCCCCCCCCCCCTTAGAAATGGAAGCTGTGTTTTATGTTTGTTTTGACCTTAACTATATGCTTGCCCCTTAACATCTGTTTTCTACTGTTGCAGTTTTTCACACCAAATTAACTGTCAGGGCTTCAGATAAAATAAGTTAAAAATACTTCCAAATTATTTTTTGTTGACTTTCAGGACTGGGAGAGTGTCCTGTTACTCTTCCTGTCCTGCATTGCAGCGCTTATCTCTCGCAGGCGTAAAACATATACCGTTAAACCTTTTCAGACAATTAAAAATTAGAATGGCAGATTTAAAACTTTTTTACTTCCCCCCCCCTCCCCTTTTTTTTTTCTTTTTTTTTTTTTTTTTTGGCTTATGGCAGCTCCGCGAGCCGCTGCTTTTTGTGTGGTGGCATCAGAGTACGTTTTGGAGGAAGGTTTTTTTGCGCTTTCACGCTGGATCTGCTGACTTCTTTTGTTGTCATGTGTAGCTCCTGGTTCTGAAAAGCTTCGGCGTGTTTATTTAATGATGATTTGTATCAAAAGCTTGCTCCGCGGCGTTAATTGGTGCATGCTCCTTGTGAGCCTTAAATTATAAAGATATATTCTTGGAACCCAGAGCGGTCTCAGATCTGATACGCCGACGACAAACGTGGGATTTGCTTTTTTTTCATCTCAGTGCACGAAGGAAGGAGAGACGAGGAATACGCTTAAAGGTCTGGAGGAATAGCTGGTACCACAAAGGCATATGTCAATTGTTAGTATTTCCTAAGCCTCTTAATTTGAAGATGTATTTTAAAAAACAAATAAAAAAAAAAAATGGAACGAGTCGTTTCTTTAACAATATGTGATCTCTGGAGTCTCTGGAAGCCGTTAGAAAAACATTCCCATTACACACCAAGTAACGCGGCGGTATTATCCTACCACCCGGATAATACCGCCCTAAAATGACAACTGGCCAGACCTACAAATAGCATTAACCCAAAGATTTAAAACAAGAGAGGAAAAATAAACCTTTGGCTCCCCGGTACTTTGCATTGCCGTGCTTTATAGGGCATTAATCTGTGCAACCTGTAGGCTCCATCCTGGTGATTTCCCAGTCGGAGAATCCCTTTAGTCTTTCGGGGCATCGTAGCAGGGTCCGACGTCGACGTTTCATTCCAGGCAGCGGAGCCTGCCCGCATTTGGATGAACATAACTGTTATTATTGCGAAATGATTATTGTTTTAAGCAGGTCTTTTGATTATCATTGAGAATGACTGGCTAAATACATTTTGATTAATCACTTGCAAAAATTATGCTTGTTAGAGCTGTTTTATATTCTCTGTCGCTGTGTTCTCACTGTAGGTTATAGCCATTTCTTTACAGCTGAAGATTTTTTTCCCTTTAAGTCACCTGGTGAGAAAGGAAAACAAATCTTAGTTGAAAGCTTTTGTCTGCGAGACAGACTCCTCTTTTCATCCCTATGTCCTTTAAAAAAATGCTCAATTATTGTCTGTGCCATAGAGGAAAGAATGGGGCCTACATAGGACCTGAACCTTTTCAGACAGGAGATGGCTTTTGTTTTTGCACCCCATCAACACCGCTCACCTAATTAAATCTGATATCTCTGGCTGAAGCAAAATGATTTGTTAATAGTTCTTTGGGAATTTCCTTAATGAGTTTAGATGTCTTTTGTATGGTACATGTGGGGGCATTTTGCAAATGGAGCTGAAAAAGAAAAAGAAAAAAAAAAAATGGGGCAAAGAGAGAGAGGACCAAAGCAAGGAGCAAGGTGTGGGCTGACGGCGGGTCCTGGTGGGCTGCGGCCAGTCATTAGCCGGGGACAGGCGGCAGAGATGCTCGGGGAGAGCCCTCCCCATCCCACACAGCCAGGGACATCTGTCAGGGGCTCAGATATTACACCTTGATCAGGCCGAGACAGTGACACCATTTTCTTTAACAAACACCAGCAGCTTTTCTTTCTCTTTTATTTTAACATTTCTCAGGGGTTGGATTCCCTTTCTTCTCCTGCTCTGCTGAGAGTAAAAGGAGCTTGTTAACTTGCTTAGATATTTTGACTGCTGATGCACTTTGGCCACTTGCCTGTGGTAACAGTGTCAAAGCATTACTTGGGATAATTGCTATATTTGCAGTCTGAAGAGTGCTCTGACTTAGTGTTCAAGCTGCTGAATAAAAAAGAAATTGTCATTTTGGAAGAAATCTGTGAATTACCCTCCCAGTTAAAAAAGCGCACAATTTTCAAAATGCCTTTCCCCCTTGTATTCAAGCATAATGTTATTCACATAATTAACATTTTAATAAATCGCTTAAAATATGAGATAGCGGCTTAAAAGGCTTTGCTTTCAGTAGGGTTTTGTTTTGTTTTTATTTTTAGCTTTGGGGATTAACCACTATGGGGCTCTATTTCTTCATTCTGTGCATACCCAAAAGTACCCACCGGTCCATAAAACCACCGCGCGCCTCTGGCTCGGGCTTTGGAAAGGATGCAGGGTCAAGACCGTAGGTTTGGCCAAGTTTACTAGTCTTCCTAGTTTCACGCTTTGAACTAGTACTGTAAAATATCAGCATCTTTCTAATTATGAAATTACTAGGATATTAAAAATATTAGTTACGTTGTCAATTGCGTCTCAAGTCATACTGCGTATGGATAGCCTGTGACAATTTTTTGATAGCCCTTCATTTAGTAAAGATGTGAATAATTTATACACGCTCTTAAGACATCCATTTCCTGAGTGGAAATTGAGACTATAATAGAATTTAATTGTATGAATACGCTACAAGAAATGGCATCTTTAAACTCTATTTGTTACGCGTTACACCTTCCTGATAAGTTTGTGCGTCCCATTTGTTGCACGATCTTTTTCTACCAAAGATCAGGGCAGGTACCGTAAGCAAGCTTTAGTCTAGGAAAAAGTCCAGATTGTAGAATCACAGAGTCATAGAATGGTTTGGGTTGGAAGGGACCTTAAAGATCATCTAGTTCCAAACCCACTGCCTTGGGCGGGGACACCTTCCCCTAGACCAGGTTGCTCAAGGCCCCATCCAGCCTGGCCTTGAACAATTCCAGTTTCTTGCAAGCTCACCGAATGCCTTCAAGCTTCCTCTGATCCACCTTGAGCAGGGACACCCGGGCAGGATCAGGCCTGGTACCAGCAAGGGGTTGGCGTCCAAGGACCATGGTCCGTAGAGTGAGGTGAAGACTGCCATCAAGAGCTCAGGGCGAGCCGAGGAAGAGATGCTCCAAGTGAACATTGCTTCTTGTGGCCCCTTTTTTCAAGTTTGCCCAAAGGCTCTAAAATATAAAATAACAAAAAAAGAAAAGCTATTTTCTGACAGTCTGTCTCAAGTTTCAAATCCTCCTGCTCTGGATTCATGCTTTCAAAGTTGCACGGGGTCTACTGTATCACAGCACCTAGGCAACACACAGGTGGCTAAATCTGCCTGGAAATCCATCATTTAATACGATCTAGAGGAGATCCAATAGGAGAAACCGAACGATGAGAGACTTGAATGAACCCCTCCAAAGCCCATCCCCAAACCCAAGTTAATCAACCTGGCAGTTCCCAGCATTAGCAGCCCTGATGCTCTTCCTCCCTCACCTGTCTTAGGGTTCAATCCCGTTGCATCTGGCTCCTGTCATTTTGCGGCACACTGAGAAACAGCTGTTGATTTAATCAAAATTACGTAAGTTGGAAGCCAGGACAGTGCTTGGCCCCGGGAAATCTTGCGAGGAAGCACCTAGTAAAATTACTCATCCTGCATTTTTCTGTTGCTCGTAGGCTTCAACGCTCGCCCGCCGTAATGCAAAGTGAAGCGTACTTTGTTCTGCTGCCTCCAGATACCTTGTGGGGCTGCCTGACGCACTCTGATGTGCATTTTACCTGGCATTTGGGAGTATTTATTTAACGTGGGCATGATTACTTCTCTTAACGGTGTTAATTCCGAAAAATGCTGAGCTCTTCCAAAAAGTGCTGGCTGCTCTACCGGCGGACAAGGTGGCGCAGGAGGAAGGTCTCCGGCGCGGTGCAGGGTCCCAGCTGACGTGACCTGAGGCTGTTGTTGGGTAGGGTTTAATGCGCATGACAAATTTGCTGCTAACAAAATTGTTCGGGGGCCAGATTTTACTCTAGGTTATGTGGATTTAAATTTGTAACAGTTCCAGAGGCTTCATTCGCTACTGGAAATTTCAAAGGTGGGTTAGGTCAGAATCTGGCTGCCTGAATTCTCCTCAGTGAGGGAAACCCCGTCCGTTTTATCTCTTCCTTCATTTAATTCTGCCTTTCTAATTACCTTTATGGTTTTTTTTTTTGGAAGAGCTCTCTTTTCCGATTGGCTGCGCTGTGCATTTTCAAACTACTTTCGAATCAAAAAAAAAAAAAAAAAAAAAAGTAAAAATAAAGCAAACCCACCCCAACCTCCCAAAACCCACTATGAAAAAAAAAAGAACCACCACCCCCCTGCAAAAAAAAACCCCGAACAAACAAAAAAAACCCAAACAAGGGAATTCCAAAAGTTAAACGGTATGATGACAGAAAAGCTCGTTTCTGCTAGGGTAGGATCACCCGGGCTGGGATAAGCCCCTTGCAATATTATACATATTTGAAACACGAGAGCTATTGTTTTGAAGCTTTACTATGTTATTGTCCTGCTTGTCTGAGTAAGAAGCGTGTATCTCTGGTGGATGGAGGTTAGCTAAGTAAGTCATGCATAGATGGAATTTATTAAGTTTGCATGGTAGTGACAGCTGTGAGTGGGAACAGTAACTCTGAACGTGCCAAGGGCTGAGAAAGGGAAGGAATTTTCATATGTGTCTTAAAGGAAAACGGCGGGGGTAATTGTGAAAGCTCTCCTAATCACTCCATCTCATTACCAAGGGGGAAAGTCACTGAAATGATTTTTAAAGTGTAATAGTCTGGCAGGGGGCTGTCTTTGGACAATCTCGCCAGGCAGACGAGGACAGGGATGAGTCGGGTTCTGTTGAGAACCGCTGAAAATCAGACAATTTAATACAAATCTATTCAAACAGAGTTATAAATATACATCAGTGCAACGTAGCAACTGGTTAAGTTATCTGTTAAATTGGCTAAAAACATTTTTTAAATATAGAATTCACCCCCAAATCACTTCCTAGCCATCTGATCTTCAGGAGCTTCTTGTGGAAACACTTTTTTCCCCTTCTTTTTATTTTTTATATACTTTTTTTTTTTTTGTATTCCCTCTCTGCCTCCCGAGCTGAAATTCACCTTCGCTGCTGGATCATTAAAATGGCAGCTGTCACTTAGAGGGAGACAAATCCCAGTTGCTGGCGCTGATCCTGGCAACGCCGTGCGTGCGAGTGACACGCGGCTGGCCAGGACCGCCAGGAGAAAGGTCAGCTTGGCCCGCGAGAGGCAGGGGTGGGCTCCCCAGGGTGCCAACCCAGGCAGGGATGGAGGTGGAAACACCAGAAAAGGGGGAAATAATTATCAATAGCCCACCTGATATCACATCACCTCATCCTTCTGGTTTATTTCTCCGGTTGGGGTGGATCAACCCACGGATGCTCCAACCCAAAAATAGCATCAGGAGATGTCTCCTGCCTCCCAGTGCTGCAGTGAGTGGTTATGGACCAGAATAGATGGCTTTTTAACGTCCCTTGGAAACCCAAGACCCTTCTCTGGCAATTGTGGGGCTACCCAAGTGAGAGGTGACCCCTCCGCACCTCCTCTGGCCCTGCCTGTGGTGCCCTCCCTCCTCTCGCCCCAACCTCGCCGCTCCCTGGATCCCATCCCTGTCCGTTGCGTACATCAAACATGCCACAGGATGGGCCCTGTCAGTACATTTTCATTTGATAGAGGTATAACGCTGACCTGCCGAATATGATACCTGCTCTGTTTTTTTTAATAGGGCTGTTTTTTCCTTTTGTTTGATATCGTATATATATTTAAAATAGCCCCCATCTTCATAGCTCTCAGCACCATCCGGATTTTTTTTTTTCAGGCAGACTAAAATTAACTCTAATTTTAGAGAGCTCTTTAGGTGGCATCTTTTAATTTTCACCTTTTCCGGGGCTAAAAATGAGCTTACAGTAGGTTAAATCCATGTTCTTAATGAAGCACTTCTTGCTCTCTGGTTTTTTTTGTTGTTAGACCACATAGGATATGTTCTGTTGATGTGTGGGGACTCATGATTAGATGAGAATTTACCTCTGAGGAAGCTCACATTATCACACATAAAGCATCAGAAATAGAAAAATGATGTGCACAACCATGAAAAAAACAATGGATCTTATCTTTAGGTTTTTTTTCCTAATCACCCTCCAGCATCACTACAGCAGTTAAGTTGCCTCAGGGCTCGCTAGGATTTATAGTTTATTATAACATTGATAAGAGCAGCTGAGCGAACAGTGAACTGCATGTTCGGTAAATATTAGTTTGAATTCATGGCAGAATTTTGATTCGATGTGTTCACAATTCTCCCGTATTTACACAGTTCACTGCAAAACTGCGCTGCATCGACTAGTTTGAGAAATGGTCTGTGTGTGTGTGTGTGTGTGTGTATTTGTGTGCTTTTTTCCTGAATAGATGCCCGAACTAACCCGGGTAGATCAAACAGCTCTCGTTGTGGCTGAAAACACAGTTTGAAGTTGATGTTCTGTCTGTCACATGAATTACATATTTCAGTTAATCAGTTATGCAAATGGCGAATTCTATGTTCGGCTTTTGTAGTGTTGACTTTGCGTTTTGAATAACATCCAGGCTAATAGTTTGATGGTGAAATTAGTGAATAATTGGGAATAGCAAGTCATTGCTTGTGTGATCTGGCGGGGAATCGTTTAGATAAAACTGTTCCCTGTGAATTGTTTTCTTGTCTTATATTTTGACACTTGATGCCACATCATTAAGGGATTACCCCAAGGAGCTTTCCCTTGATTTGCAGGGGAGTTGAAATCAACCCCCCAACGAGAAGCCCAGCGCTGATGGGAATACCAGTACTACCTTAATGCTACCTAATGGATGTCACCTCCGTGGATTTATGAATCCCATTGCAACTAAATAATGGAGGAGAAGTGATGCAATACCCTTCACCCCTTGTTCTCTGTGGCTCACCCGTGCTGGGGCCTGAAAGTAGCTTCTCGTAATCCAAATTCTCTATTCGATGGGAATTTTGGTATTCATACTTTTTCTAGGCATGGTCAAAGTCAAGAAATCCTGGGTTAGAATGTTTTAGAAAAGGAGATGAAATAACAAAAATTAAAGCAAAGTTTTAATTCCACATGGTTTTTTTTAAGCAACAAATGGAAACCCATTATAAATCCCGCTATGAAACGTGCTGCCGCAGTAGGTTGTAACAATACCGAGTTACCTGTGATGAGCCCACTGGTTTGCAGTGTCTGCCTGTTAGTGGGAAGGCAGAAGATCATACCAGGCCTGATGCATGACGTGAGCCTACGCATGGACATGACCCAGGTGCCCAACCTGCCAGAACCATCTCCGCTGCCCGAGGGCCGGGCCATGCCAGGTCGGTGCCACAGCTGGGCCTCACATCTGCACGGCAAAGAAACCTCCGTCGCCTTCCCGAGAGCTGTTTGTAAGCTCATTAGAATAAATAAATAAATACATGTAGGGGGAAAAAAAAAAAAAGAAGTCTCAAATCGCAGCTGATCAGATCTTGCTGCATAACTTAGAAAAAAATTGCTCTTATTCTACCCATTTTAGCAGAGGGGAAGATTTTCTTCCAGGATTTTCCAGACTACGAATGTCTATTGGTGCCGTAAACCAAAGAAGGAAGAAGCAGACACCCCCACCCCCGGTTCGCGCTTCTCTAAGTTAAATCACTTATCCGTGTTTTACCAGCCTTTATCAGAGTTTGTACACTTGCTCCAATTAAATTATTTTTTCTTCAGGGGAGCTCGCGAGGCACTTACATAAATTCTCATAATTTCTGAGTAATGCAGTCCTGACAATCACTTAAGACAGTACAGTTGATACCGCTGTCAGGGAAGACTCTTTTTCAAAAGAATGTTTTTATAGAATATCACTGTGACACTTCGCTTAGATGGATGTCTTTAGCAGAATTTGATTAATGTAATGTAATAAAAGAGATGCACACTAAAGTGTCTGTACATGTCTTGTTAAGTATGTTTGATTCATTATATGTAGTTCTCCTCACTTCTTTTCTCTTTCCTCAGTTCATTTTTTATCATTTCAATAATATATCTATAAATATGAAAAAGTTGGCACTTTCTTTGACATATACGGCTATTAATTCATAACTCTAAAAAATTGTATCTTTCAACTTGTCACTTTAAAGCTTGTACAGTTTATTACAGTAAGTAACCTGTGTTGGAAATTAGATTTTGAACTTTAGCAAGGAGATAAATAAGCTTGTGGACATAGAAGTTATGGAGAAGATACCTAGATATAGTGCTGGAATAAAATTGCATGAAAAGATCACTTACTTGAAGATGATAATTTCAGAGCTCCCTCAGGATCACGTTAAGATTGCGGATTGGAAATGGGTTTCAGCTTGAATTCCCATAACTTTAATTCCTAGAAATGGCATTATTTCAGTTAATCCTTTTCCTTGGGTGGGTGTGTTTTTCTCATCCTATAGGCCAATAATATATGTCAGCAGCGCACAATTTCACTAAATATATGAAATTTATTTTAGAAAGACTCCTGAAAATTCATCTAGACCAAGCTTTGTCTTTCCTTTTGAAGCACCAATCAATCTGGGGTAGAGAAAAACCTGGAAAATGTTAATATCTTTGTTACGTAGTGTATGAAAACACTTAAATTCAACCAAACTAGTTATTTCCTAATTGACCAACTATGTCATGGGAAAGCAAGAACGGCCCTTAAATTTTTGTTTTGCTTCGCTTTGCTTTGCTAGCAAAACAGCCACTCTGCTTGTTTTCTAGTTAATTTTTAGTCTTTTTGACTTTTTTTCAGAGCACGTCTGACAGGTCCAGTCCAATCTTTGACCGTGTCAGGTTTGGGACTGCAGAGATTGTTTGGATTGAGGACACGGACCTGTTGGAGTGAGTCCAGAGGAGGCCATGAAAATGCCGGGAGGGATGGAGCCCCTCTGATGCGAGGACAGGCTGAGAGAGTTGGGGGGGTTCAGCCTGGAGAAGAGAAGGAGACCTTCTAAGGGAGACCTTAGAGCCCCTTCCAGTCCCTCAAGGGGCTCCAGGAAACCTGGGGAGGGACTCTGGATCAGGAAGGGGAGCCATGGGATGAGGAGTAATGGTTTTAAACTGAAAGAGGGGAGATTGAGATGAGATATTAGGAAGAAATTCCTTACTGTGAAGGTGGTAAGACCTTGGCCCAGGTTGCCCAGAGAAGCTGTGGCTGCCCCATCCCTGGAGGGGTTCAAGGCCAGGTTGGACGGGGCTTGGAGCAACCTGGGCTGGTGGGAGGTGTCCCTGCCCAGGGAAGGAGGGTGGAACTAGGTGATCTGTAAGGTCCCTCTTCCAACCCAAACCATTCTGTGATTCTATTCTATGATTCTGCAGCTGGGAAGTCTTTGTTGTGTGAACACTTCTTGGGACTCATCTGGATTTGGGAAACTTTCTCAAGTGAGGTAAGCAGAGCAGGAGCCTCGGAGCTGGGTTACCCCGGTGATACAGCCCAGCAGGACATCATCAGCCCTCCTGGTGTGACCACACGGAGGGTCTACAGGGGCAAAGCTTGGATGAGCTGGCTGTGCGGAGGAGAATGAAAGAAGGATGCAACCACTCTGCAAAATTATCATCTCCATCCTCCTGCCAGCAGGATTATTTCATTTGGTTATGGCAGGGCATGAGTTGCTGGTGACTAGAACCTGGCAGACAGAGGAGCTCGCACCGCCGACATCCATAGCGGAGACCACATGAAACGGGGGGTGGGTGGAGGCGTGCGCCCTGGGGCCCGGCGACGGATGGAAGGTGGGTTTGTCGGCAGCAGAAAATACAGAAGTCGGGGCAGCCCGGGAGCGGTGGGAAACCGCACAGTGTAACTGCTGCGCAGGTTTACAAATCACAAAGCGCCTGAGGATTTCACTGTGAGCAGGGTAGACACGGTGGGTAAAGATGTGTGAAATCAAAGCTCCCAAGTGAGGACAGATGGACCAGCCGCAGGAAAGAGAAGCGAGGAAGGTGGAGATGCGACAGAAGATGTTTGGTATGCGGCGTAGGTGCGTTTTGCAGATTTTCTGCAAAGCAGGGACTTTACTACTAACGTTTTGCCCTGGTTTCTGTTAGACCAGGGCATGTGGTGTTGGTAATGCGTAGCCTCAGAGTGTGGTTGTATTAAACAAGCGTATGCAGTAAACAGGATCAAAAAGGAGGCAGGGGGATTCACTTTTGAGAAGCGTTCGAGCTTCAGTGTTTTCCGAAGCTTTGAGGAAGCACTCGTCGTTCCCTGGAAGCCGCAGCTGATTGCTAGGGGTTGGTAGGAACCCCTGCAAAGGGAAATGAGTGTTCACAAAAAAAAGGTAGGGTCCTGGGATGGACACCGGGGCAGCTGCGCACTCAGCAGCAGAGATAACGTACGTGACGTGGGGAAAACATGGCAGCGTTTGGTACCATCTCGCTGGAAAATGCTGCCCAGTAAACTGGGAGTTGTGCCGTGCCCAAGAGCTGGGACAGCTGCTCCAAAGCTGGTCCTCCACGATGCAGTCACATCTCAGATGCTGAAGTTCCTGTCTCCTCTGTAGGGAAGATGGTCCTGCCAGACATACAGAGGGAGGAGGTGAACTCCGTTTGCTCATAACTGGTCACAAACCAGCCAGGTAAAGAAATCCCAGCAGGTTTTTCACCTTGAACAAGCCGTATCTCAGGGGAGTCAAACCAGCTGTATTGACTCCTCTCGGCATACTTGTCTTTGGGGAATCATTTGTTTTATAAAACCAGATTGCCAGATCTCTATAGCAGAAGGAAAAGGGAGAAAAAACAGGTTTTGAATGAACACGAACAAAACCTCTAGGAGTGGAGAGCCCCTATCAGTGATAATCTGCAACATCTGAGCATGAGCAGCTGGGATAGGCACCTGAAATAATGAGTAAGCGGCAGGAGGGAGGACCACTGCTGTAAGAAAAACCCTTCACGGACTTGCCCGCATCGGTGTGAACACAGCTCACCTTCAAGCTAACGTTTCAAGGGATGATAAGCGTCTCTGAGGTGTTTTCACCAGGGAAATTCATCTCACCCTTTGGGTGCCGTGAGCCCCCCATGCTCCTCCCTTCGCCTGGGTTTCAGTTCCTGACACTGATGCTCCTGTCCCACACAGATGTGCTAACGCCCGATGCCAGCAGGCAATTTACTGCCTTTTTTGTGCCTAAAGCTGCTGTGATTCACCACAGCGCTGCTCCGCACCTATCCTGCCCGAGGGGCTCAGGTCTGCTGGGGTCACTTTGAGGGTGCTGGGTTGCACGCAGGGGTGAGGAGGCACCATGGGCAGAGGGTTTGCCACAGGAGAAGGTCAGCATTGAGTATTGCCTTCTCCTGACTTGTGGTTAGGATGTGGATCCAAATACCTGACACTCAGAAAAATGACATTGCCCCTGAATGTACAAAAGATTTTTCCAATCCTATTGAATATTGCACTTTAATATGCTCATGTGTGTAAGTAAGTGCAGTAGCACGTTTGAGACCCTAGGGTGGCTCAGGAGGTGCTTCACCCAACAGCTGCTCTTATTCTCTTCTTAAATCCACTGCTATAAAGTGGTTGAGACCCAGAGGAGCATCCTCAGCTGTGGAAACTGAGGGAACCTCTCATCACACCGATTTGGGATCATAGAATCATAGAATTGTTTAGGTTGGAAAAGACATTTAAGATCATCAAGTCCAACCGTTAACCTAACACTGCCACGTCCACCACTAAACCATGTCCCTCAGCACCACATCTACACGTCTTTTAAATGCCTCCAGGGATGGTGACTCCATCACTTCCCTGGGCAGCCTGTTCCAATGCTTGACAACCCTTTTGGTGAAGAAATGTTTCCTAATATCCAATCTAAACCTCCCCTGCTGTAACTTGGGGGCATTTCCTCTTGTCCTAATGCCTGTTCTTTGGGAGAAGGGACCTTTCAGGCAGTTGTAGAGAGCGAGAAGGTCTCCCCTCAGCCTCCTCTTCTCCAGGCTGAACACACCCAGCTCTTCATGAGACTTGAGCTCCAGACCCCTCACCAGCTCCGCTGACCTTCTCTGGACATGCTCCAGCACCTCATTGTCTTTCTCATAGTGAGGGGCCCAAAACTGACCACACACGCTGGGCAGGGAATAACCAGTTTCTACTGTGAGTCAGGTGAAGGACTAGAAGACATCTCTCCTGCACCTGAGTAAGTATTTTTACCTGTAGGCAATGCTATATGTGACTCCCATGAAGAACAGAGATAGGTGATTAGGGTGCCTGCTCACCCTAGGAGGAGGATTGTTACTGGACTCAGTAGACGTACGTATGTAAGCCCCACGTGTCTCACTTGCTAATTTAGATGGCTTGGCTTGCGGACTTTCATCAGCCTCCCAGGTGTGCAGGGTAGAGGAAAGCCTTGACACTCATCTCAGCATTGCTGAGGTTTCCTGGCCAAGGTGTGCTGCTGGCACAGGTGGGGCTGCTCCTGCCCCACCACTGCGCCCCACAGGTGCGCAGGTGCCTTCACTTGGGCCTGATTGCAGGGAGGTGATAAGCGGAAGAGCCAGTCTCTCCTGTTTCTTTGCTCAAGGAAGAAAGGAGAGCAGGAAAGAAGAAAGAGTGCGCTCATTTTAAGGTAAGAACAGCTACCGGAGGTGGGAAAATGAAGTTGAGGTGATGTGCTGTGGTAGCTTGTGATCTCTGTGTTTAAAAACTAAACGGTGAAACCTGAATTTCCTTTTTGTGCTGGAAAAGGCTTGGAGTAGTTGGTCTTGTGGATGTTTAGTGTTTGAGCCCTGGTCTTGCTGTTTGCTTTGGATTCTTCAAACAAATCTCTTGAATATGTTCTTAAATAAAACAAGCAAATAAGGTTGTCTTAAAGGAGTTAGTGTGATTATGTTAAGCGTGAGCTTAATAGTTCTTTTGGTACTAGCCAAGGTACGTAGATAGCTGCTCTGAGCAGTTCCCGTGAGCCTGTATCTCTTCTTTCTGTGCGTTTGTGAGTGAGGACGCCTCTCTTTGCGTGTTAGCTGGTGCGGCTTGTAAGACAGAAAGAAATAATTGATGCAAAATTGCTGTAGGTGTAGAGCCTTTGCACGTGGTTAAAGTTGTCGGCATTACAGCTGGTTTTCAATGTTATTCTCTAGCAATGGAAGTGCCTTTCCTTCTGAAAGATGCCTGTTGCCTAAGCAGAGTAACAAGAAGTGTGTGGAAAATGCCTGTGTCTCGTTCACTCAAGCCCCGTAAATGCAATGAGTCAGGTACTTTGCCTTTATATGCTGAGCTGCGAGCTAATGGAAATATGCTAAAAACAGTTAAGCTGGAAAAATAAAACCCTCTCTGATCGTTGATCCTGCAAGCACGGGGAGCTGACCTGACATGGGGCTGGAGGAGGATGCCCAGCTGTGTGCCTCCGGGAAAGGGGAGGAAGAGCTGCTTTGCTGCCTGTGGCCAAGGCGCAGGTTACCGAGCACCAGGGCGGTCAACGGTTTAAAAATGAGGAAGGGGTGTTGCAGGGTGTAAAATTTCTTCTGGAAAGAAGGGTGTGCGTTGCGGTGAGAGCACAAGGAGGTCAGGCAAGAAAACCGTAAACACCTCTCCGACCGGGCCGTTTCCTTCCCTGTTCCCCCTGCAGCGCTGGCCTCCCCTGTCATCCCCAGCAAGAAGAGAAGTGAGAATTAAGACATCGTGTCTTTGGGGGTGTCGGTGTCCTTGCTCAAGCACTGAGCTGCAGGTGTTTGTGGCCACACTTGTGCTGGTGGGAGGGAGGGACGAAGGGCTGCAGCCCCACGAGCTGTGCATGGGGTGGCTGCACCACGTCTGGGGGTGCTGGAGAAACCTGGGGTTCTTCAGGTCACACCAAGGGAGACAGCTGAACGCAAAGTCGTCTTATCTGTTTGCTTGCTGGAACCCCCAGTCTATTGCTCTGCAATCCCCTTCCTTCCCCCCTACCCCCCCCCCCCGGCCCAAAATGAAAATCCACGGTTTATCAAACCTCATTTTCTCAACTGCCTTTCTAAGTTTAGTCTTCTCTCTTAATTGCATGCCAAGTTGGGGAAAGGGGCGGGGGGAGGGGAGAAACTGGTTAATTGATTAGTAATTTAGTCTCTGGTGATATGCTTATTTAAGAAATCTGCCGGAGTTATATATGTCAAATGATTCACATAAAAACAACATCAAGTGAATCACATATAAAAAAATGACATAATTGCTATTAAACTTAGAAGCCATATGTGTGGCTGAGGAAATTATTTATTGGCTTTAGCGACTCTTTTATATTTCTTCCCAAAGCCAGTTATCCTCTTGTGAGCAGAGAAGGCATGTTTATGTGTAGGAAAATAGCCCCTGTGTGTGTTATTTGGAGATCTGTTAATTCAAGGAAGTAGGTGCATATTCCAACAGTGCAGGAAAAATACAAAATTCTGAGTGTTGGGAAGCTGAGAAAAGGGGTCTGTCGCTTTTTCTTTTTTTCTCATCAGCAAGATTAAATGGCAGCTCTTGCAACACGCACCATCTGAGATTTTTATTGCGCTCTGTTATTTTTAGTAGGAGGAGGGAGATTAAACGAAATCCGGGATTATTTCAGACAGTGTTAAACTTTTTATTGCTCATTTCTGCCATCAGGCTCGGGCTGACCCAGTTGGATGGGTCATTAGAGAAGGTGGGCTCTCCTCTGCGAGCGCCCGGATAATGAATTCCTCTACCTACGTTGTCTTGTAGGAAAGTTGAATATAGCTACAGCAAAAGTAAATATAGCTATTAACACAGCTAGTCTTTTATTTGACATTACTTGGTTCTCAGAAGTCTGTTGTGTGCTGAACTTCACTATGCAAACAGTATTTTGCGTGTGGCTCAGCATCCGTAGAGCCTCTGCGGGATCACAGGCTTGTGTGGCTTTCCTGGGTGTTCTGGAAGCTTATTTTTATTTATCTCTTGAAAGACTACTTGAAATAAACCTAAACTGATTTAATATTTTTGCGTTTCTTTATCAGCTGAAGATTAAAAAGAAGGCCTCTTTTTTTTTTTTTGAGTCTGTATGTACTCCAAATCTTTACGTTAAAAAAAATTAGCTTGATACAGCTGACTTGATGCGTGTTACTGATGGCTTCTTCATTTTTATTCCTTTTTTAGGGTGGTGCCTTTTACATTAGTCACAGCCCTAGACATGTTGATATATGCAGTAAGGGAGGCTTTAGGTGGTGGTGTTGATGAATGGCTGTTGCAGCCCTCTTCTGCAGTTAATCTTGGGATGAAGGAAAAATTCTGGTCTTGCTTCTGCAGGTTTCAGAGGTCCTGCTTGTCTTCAGGGTGGGTTTTGTCGGTTCACGAGCGTGCCTGCCAGCTGGTGCCAGTGCAGTTTTAGCTCAGGACATCATTAGCAAGTCCCCCTTGATGAAGAGGAGGGGTCAGCTGGCAGCTACTCAGCTTTGACAGGGTGTGTGTGTCATCGGCACTGAGGGATGGAGCATCTATTGTAGCTTACGTGATGTGAAGAAAGCCCCCTAGCATTTTCTGTAGTTAGCTCCTGATAAATCGACTTTTAGAAACGCCATGTGAAGGACTATTCCAGCGGCATGTCATTGCCAGTTGCGTTTGGTTATGTTTGGAATAACGTTCCCCCTGTTTTGGATACTCTGACTGTCCCCTGGTCTGTCCTCGCACGCGTGGCTGAGCCCGAGCACACACCGCTCCCTCTGCGAACCCCTGGGCTGTCCTGGCATGAGCAAGTGAGTCAAGAAAGCCGTGATTATGCTGTCCTGCACTGGCTTTTCCCCTGCTGCGTGTCTGTCTGATCTTGCTGTGATGTAAGAGGAGTGAGCTTGGACTAAAGTGACCAACGCAAAACTCCTGCCATGGGAATAACAATTTAGTCTGGAAACACGCGGCAGTAACGGAGCCCTGAGGCTCTGACTCAGCTGTCCTCTCGTTTTCAGCCCCAGCATGGGAAACCCAAACCCTTCCCCTCGCCTGTGCCTGCTGGCCCCTTCTTTCCCCTCGGACCTCCAGCCTCTCACCGAACGCAGGCTGGGAGCTCGTTTCTGAGGCTGTTATCTAGGAGATGCGGGTTGTTTGGGTAGGACTGTCGCCGGACCTGTCAGTAAACATAAAGGGCTTTTGTTTCAAAAAGTAAATGCAGCTGGTTTGCTTAATTATTCAAAAGAAAGAAAAGAAAAGGGACATCAGGCTAGGTAGGGAGCTGCAAAGAGGGCAATATTTCTAAAGAATATTCTGACTTGTAAACTTTCTAAAGAGAAACACGTCTGAATGGAGAATTGGTATCAGCGGTCATGAATCTTTTCTTTTTTTTTTTGATTTTGGGAGCTCTTACTCATTTTCGTCTGTATTCAAGTTCAGAGCTGAGTCATTCCTTCTGCTCTTCTTCCCCCGGTGACTTTTCCATGCTGTTTCATTTTTCCCAGATAGACGTTACTGGAGCAAGACTATGCAAACCGCACCGCAAGCGGTGAAAACAGCGTGTGATTTCCTTGGGAAGAGGAGAACATGCTCCCTGTGCGTTTCTGCGATCGTACAAATGGTCTGCGCTTTAGGGAAGCAGCTCAGGATAAGGTGTGGGAGAGGCAGAGGCCATTAGCATCACTGGATTTACCGCCAGCTCTGGCTAAAGAGGAAATAACGAGCAAATGTGGCGTAATGTTCGCCCCTGTGCTCAGTTTAGCAACGCAGAAGGTTGAACGAACCAGTGTCGGGAGCCGTTCTTGCCTGCTTTATATTTTCACCTTGTTTGGTATTGACACAGTACGGGATAGCATGAGAGAGACAGAGAGAAACGCGTTTCAGAAGAGGAAAGGGGCCCCCATATAATGAAGAGTTCAACTAAAACAAGGCGGGGGGGGCAGAATTTTTTTTTTCTTTGCATGCCAGATTTCTTGCCACTTTCAAGCTAATCCTTTCAGTTCACTTCAATACAGTCACTGAAGTAGCTTAGAAAAAGAGAGAAAAAGATCTTTGATATGCTAGATCAACCAAAGTTTAAAAAATCTTTCTTTGTATATGCCATTTATAATGCAAATCTCAAGTTGGCATTTTGGGCTCACTTGCTGCTGTTACTGAAGTACCTTGGAATACAAAGGCTGGAGATGGAGGGAGATCCCAAATGACAGAGCGCCTTTGATAGTTCAATAATAAATTAAAAAAAAAAAATTATTACTTTTTCTCATTTCTCTAAATACCTTCTACCTCTGCAGTGTGTGTGAGACAGGGAAAAAGGGAATATTACTGTACAGAGGCTGAAGTTGTTGGTCTGAGTCTTCTGGGAATTTCAATTCAGCTTTGCCAAACGTGTCCCCAGACAGGATTCGACCCTGGCTGGGGTATCCTGTGACTTTCCCCCTACCAGGGAGAAAGCCGGTGTGCTAACCATGTTTGCGTAGTCAGTGAGCAACCGGTTAAGTATTCTTTTGGAAAGAAGCCTAATTTCTAAGAGTTGCCTTCCCAAACATATAACCTGATTTCTTTCCCTTGTGTTCCCAACATTTAAGCACTGATTAAATGTCACCAAAGATAATAGGAGAAATGCTCATGACGGCCAGCCTATTTTAAAATAGCATGGGCATGCTTAAAGCAATAAGTAATTTTGCCTCTGTTACACAGTGTGTTTAATGCATATTTAAATTAATCTGTAGACAACTTTGAGCAAGCTGAATCTGGAAATGAGTTATCTTTCTAATTGGGGATATTTTGGGCTTTGCCCTAGTGAGTTTCACGCAACTGCTCCATGAAAGGTGACTGTCAAATGGGTTGATCGTGGTCTCTTGTTCCACATGTGCTCTGCTGTGGGAATAGGGATGTCGAGATGATCCTGTCTACCTTTTGAATCCTGGTATTTTGGTATTGTGAAGGCAGTGGGGTAAGTCTCTGGTGTCTGCAGTTCATCACCCAACCTCCTGCTTTGTTTCCGAACCTTGGTTTCTCTTGGCGCTATGTAAAGAGGGCAGAGGCCGGTTTCTTTATGACAATTTACAACTTGGTTCGCTGGGAACTGTCTTCTCACCACAGACCTGCAGTGGAAGGCATAGATTTAAGGAACTGTCCAAGCATCTACAATTTCCTTAAATACTATGGTATTTAGAATTGCTTTCTACTATTGCTGCTCTCTGGAGCATCTGCCTGTTGACACCCATCACGTGGAAGTCAGCAGGACCCTTGGTAGGGTCGTGATGTGCTCGGTAACTCAGCTGGAGTGGATTTGTACTACTCTGTTAACTATTTCTAGGTATCGTTATATTATAGGTGTTATGGCGAATAAAGAAACGCAGTTGAGAAGTAAAATGGACCTTGATGCAAGAATTAGCCTTCCTTTCCACCCTGTGCTTGGTGCCGAATGTCCTCTGTGTCCATCGAGAAACTGCTATGACACAGGAGTTGAAATGTGGTTCCAGGGGAGCAGCAAAGAAAACACGTCCTCTAGGAGTCAAAGCATCAAGCTCGTGTTTTTGTTGTATGTATTTTTTTTTTTTTTGCTACCGTGTCTCTCTTTTAAAGGCAAATATCACTTAAATCATGACTCTAGCGTCTGGCAGGCTGTATTTGCTGAAAGTGCTAGTCTTTTTATTCTGAGGGGTTTGGAAATGTTCTGTTGAAGCTGGGGAATGACAAGTGGGCAAAAAAAAAAAAAATTAAAAAAAGTGTGTCCTCTAACTAAGCTGTTACTGATTATCTTAGTGCAATGTACAGATTAAGGGCCTGATCTAAAGACCGCTGGGGTCAATTGGCTGAAGTGGACTTTGAGTCGAGTCTTATGAGCGTTCGGCGTATGCTGTAGTGGAGGGTGATGGAGACGAGCGCAGCACGCTTTCCTCCCCAAGAAGCCTGAAATACTCCCAACTGAAATTCTGAAGCAGAGTTGGTTTTTCTGGCTTGCATTGAAAAACCCCAAAATGATTGCATAAGGGCTATTTTTAATACGTACTGTGAGAAATATTCATCTGGGAGCACAGATTATTAGTAGCATCTCAAGAATGTGACTCTTCAGGTGTAGGAACCGGCATTTCAGAGTTTCTTTTTGGACAAAAGGGTGTTTCATCAAACATTCTACTTATGAAAATTCTGTGATCTAAGTCTACTAGATTACATGTTTTCCCACACGATGGTGATTCTATTGCCTATTTCAGGCTGCTACGGAAAAACTTGAGGGAGAAATGTAAATAAAATATGCCCAAGCACGCAAGTCAATGATCTGTGTGTTAAGCCTATTGGCACACACAGGGCGATTTTATTGCATGACCTACTGGTTAAAAACATCAAAAATATAAGTCAAGTCATTTGAAGAACTGCTGTTTAGTGAGTTAGAATGAATGAAGTCTTTATTGAGTACGTGCTTCCAGATTCATCACTGGTTCTGTTCTAGTCATGCCCTATCCTAGTCTTAACGGCCCCAGGCAGTCTTTTTGAGGCCACTTGACCTGCCAGTCATATTTCAGGAACTACTGATATGGTACTTGCTGATTTAGTTTAGATTCTAAACAGACTAGCTGCTGGATTACGGACTAATGACCCATCAGATGCTAAAGGCAAAGGCTTAAAGTGCACTGGTGAATTAAGCCTCAACATTGTCTGAAGGGAAGAATTTATTATGTCATTAAACTTGATTCAATAAGTTTCGTTTCTTTAGATGCATTGCGCTAAGCAAGAAGTAAGGAATTAACCTGACCGAGAGATACCATTTTGATTCTATTCAGGTAGAGCTCTGATATTCGAGTATAGCATCAAGAGATGCCATTTTGTAGAATTTTGGCTGTGTTGATAGAAACTATAGGTTGAGAAAACTCTGCATAGCTGATTAACCAAGCATGGACTCCTCAAACTGGGTTCACTTGAATGTATGCTTCAGTTGGTAAATACATAGGAAAGTGAGGCTTGCCTGATTTGATGAGACCCTTGGTGAGGTTTCGGGGGCTTTCCATCAAATATCAAAGCCTCAGTGGTGTAAAGATATTAGTAGTAAGTTATAGATGGCGCTGGGATTTAATGCAAAACTTAATACAAGCACATAATGTGATGAGTCAAACGGGGATTGCAGCTTGCCTCTCAGAAGACTATTATAGTGATCGGAAGGAAAAATCCTGCATAATGCAAAGATCACTTTAAAACATTAAAAAAAAAATTAAACATTTGGTGTTTTATCTGTCTGCATATGTCTCCTGGTTGTGTTACAGCAACAGGAAAAAGTGTTTATAAATAATAACAAAGATACTTCAGGAAAATGTTGGGATTTCTGTAGCTTTTGTCACTCATCTCTCAGTATCTGATGAAGTTCTTTTGAGTTCTTCAAGAGGTTTTTATGTTGTAGAGGTGGTCACATTATCAGGAAAAATGTAAAAAGCTCGAAGCAATCTGGTTTTACTGAAAGTCTTTTATATCAGACAGTAGGGTGGTAAAAGTGAGTATTTCTGAGTTTCAAAATCAATTTAAATGTGGTTAGATTATATTTTTAATAAATTATGTCCCTTTTTTTACAAATGTTAAGTTGCACTGAGACACTGTGAACCATATATATTTATATGACAGCAGGTCCGGGATTAGGATTTTTTTTTTATTAGAAGATTTTAATCACTTTAATACAATTCATAATCAAAGGGAGTATTTAATATTCTGGTCTCAAAATTAAAATTGACCTAATGGGCTGATTGTCTCTTCCTTTAATGGAGACTGTTCTTTCCCTAAAATGCAATAGCTTTTCCTTGTGAGTTAAAGAAGTGGTTAAAGGTCACTCTAATTTATGTTCGTACACAGCTCTACTTTTTTTTTTTTTTGCCTCTAACACACTGGAAAGGCAAAATTCACTGCTGTGCTAAAACTACTTTCCACTGTGATCTGATTGATTAAATCCTATAGGTATGTGTATATACACACACACACACTTATGAATTCGTATTTATCATTAGGCTTCTAATGAAAACTATATATAATTCAACTGACCACTGCAAGGTCTTAATCTACTGGATGGGCTTCTGAAGAACTAAAGCCTGGAAATTCATATGGCTCCAGGAGACCCAGCAGAACACCCACAATGCTTTTCACCTTCCCCTCCCCTTAGTAGAAGGCTCTTAATTAATTTGATAGTATTAAGTAGGTGGCCCATAAGTTGTTTCATACCGGTCTGAAACTCGGCTTTACCTGATTTATGGTGGTGTTCTTTGTTTTCAGGCTTTTTTTTTTTCGCGTGTGCGATTTGAATGAAATGCTCTGCTGGGAATTGAGCAAAAAGACATACTTTAGGACATACCAGGCCAGTGTATATCAACACAATGGCTTTTGTTTTTTGAGCCTGTGCGTTTGGGACTGGAATGGGCATTTCAACAGCCTAACATTGAAAAGCAAAAACTTTTCAAGGACAATTTTGGAGTCTCGCGGGTTGCCGTGTAGCGGAGTTGTGTTGGAGTCAGCTTTTCTACTGTCCTTTGTGGTGGCATTCTTGTCAAAGGCCCAAACTGAGGTCACCTACAGCGCTCTCTGGATGTCCTCAGCCTTGGTCGTCTTGCTCTTCTCCACTGAAAATGCCAGGGAGGTCTGAACTGGCAGTGGGAAAACTAAACAGATTTTAGTATTGCACTAAAAAAGCAAAATACACAGTTTAAATATGAAAGGGTGTATATTTTTCTCCAGGCATCACCTGTGGCATCCTATACTGGTTGCATGTATACTTTAGATCCAGCTTGTGCAGTGGGACCTCTTTCTCAGCATGCTTGTTGCGTTCTGCTGAGTATGGGCCATTCTGGCCCGGTATGGGAGGAAACAGCTTGCTGGAGTTTGAATCGCAGAGATATTTCAAATTTATGGGACTTCACAGATCCCCGACGTGTGCCTCTTTGTGAGCGGCTCCTCCCAGGAAGGAGGGGTAAGGCTGGTTGAGGAGGAGAAGGGTGAAGAATGAAAAAGGGGAATGCGAGCCACAGGTGGCCCCAGCATGCTTCTCCTTCTCCTTTTGTGAGTCCAAACTGTTGAGCGCTCCTATAGCTGGTGTAGGGAAGGCCATAAAAGCATTAGAAACTGTCCCTCCCTCTTCCAGAAAAAAATCTCTGTATTTTAAAACATCCAGCATTTCCCTTTTGGGCATTGAATATGGATATAAAAACCGGGGACCTGAAGCCAACGAGATCAAGCTCCGCTTCTGACAAGTTGACTCCACGTAGTCTCGACACAATCTCCGTTGGTTTTCCCGAACTGTGTATCAGGGATAATATTTAACTAGCCCGTGGTGGTGTTAAGTAATTATCGCTTCTATAGTAGCATGTTTTATTATCGATCCCACGTCTGTTCCTTGCTGACTTGGGCACTGTGTACTCGCCTGCTGTATTGTATAGCTAAGTAAGTGTTGTCAAGCGGCTTCCTCTGCATGGCAGAGATGTGACAAACCAGACTGTGAAGTTGGGATAGTCCCTTATTAGGAAATGAGATATGGAGAAAGAGAGATTTTTCACTGGCTTCTGACTGCACGTGCACCTTTACTAAAGTTTTCCTGGGAAATAGTTGCAATCTGAGGCTGCTGGAAAAGTGAGAATCCAAAATGCTGGCTTTCCCATGGGCGGGCTAAGAGCAGAGCAACACTGCTTGAAGACCACATTAAACTCTTTTGTCTCTTCAAAACCTGTCCCATTTCAAACTACGTTTGGAAATTCTAAGCCACACTTAGGATTTGTTCACAGCATTACAAATACTCATTCGTTTCTCTTCTTCGACTACTGAACACTTTCGGTGTAAAAGAAATGAGCTGCAAGGGAAGGAGAGAATGTCTTTCTAGCTTACTGCCATCATCGCTTTGTAGATCAGACTCCGTTGTGCTATACAAACACAGAGTAAAAAGATGCCTGCTAGCGAATATGAATTTGACTTCTGTGTGCCAGTTATGTTGTTCTTTATGTTATTTCTTCATCCTTCTCGGAAGATACTATTCCAAAAATACTGTCAGGTTTGGAGTGCTTTGTAAATGTTAGCTCGCAGGAGAGGACACGGGATTTCAGCAGGTCTCCCATTTTACAGAAGAGGAAACTGAGGCGTCAAGAACCGCAGCTGGTCAAAATTCTTTTTTTGTTTTGTCTGATAACAAAAAAGATGTCTCTTTCTGGAAAATAAATTTGCATCCTATTTGTACGGCAGAGAACATGGACTGCCTTGGTCTCCTGTTTTAAATAGGTTTTCCCCTTCTTTGTGTGCAACTAATCCAGATTTGTTGCTAAAGGTATATTTATATATATGATTTATGTGTGTGTCTACTTGGCATTTGTTTGTTTATTAGGGGTGTGTGTGTATTTATGTAGTATTTGCTGTCGTTCACTGTAGTCCTCAGTTCTTGTTTCTGATTTGGTTTGTGTTTTAAATGTTTTGAGATAATTAATTAAAACTTATCTAGCTTTACAAAGCTGGATAGCCATTTTAAAGGAAAAGAGGACAAAAACCCCCTCTGTTGCTCTAATGTGTCAGGTGGGTTTTCTTTCCAGGCTGTAGAACATAGGTTTATCATCAGATCTTAGCAATGGAGGGAAAGCTAACCACAAAGACAACAAGATAAAGTGAGAGAATGTGGTGTTCTTTGGTGTATGTGTGGGTTTTTTTTTTTTTCAGTGGATGACTAATTTCAAAAAGGGAGTTTCAGTTACCTATTTCATAATGCTTCGCTTGGTCCCAGGTATTTCAGGTAGATTAATAGCCTGATGTAGCATGCTCGGTGTGAAATCAGTGATGCGGTAGTGTTACCTTGGATGCAATAGGTACAAGGTACAAACTTCATATTCTTGTTTTTCTCTTACTTGCATTCTGCCTTCCACCTTTTGGTAAATTTTAAACACGCTTGGCAGCTCTAGCAAAACTATTATTGGGTTTGCTTGAAAAGAAATTATTGCAAACCAGTTACTGAAAAGGGGAACAGATCATTATTTTGGAGACTAGATTGAAACATCAAGGAGTTCTTGACTGTTCCAAGCATTTTGCTTCTGATTTGTTATAGTAGAACACCCATTAATCAGATACAAAGGTGGAATATGATGTGTTTTGTGTTTATCTGCCCAGTGACTGTAGACATTTTTGCCACTCCCGTTGCCTTTGTTTGCTTCTTGGCCTGTGCTCCCCCACAAAGGGCAATGCAGAAAGATATCTGTGGCTGATAATATAAAAAAGGGCGTTATGTGCTCAGAAAACAAATGGCTAGAAGTTTCTAGGTATGGCCTCCCAACCACAGGTCGGCTCGGTCTCCACAACGTACTTGTAAGCCTATATGAATTTTGAATATGCGAGTGCGTTTGGACCCGAGTCTAACATCTACTGAGCAGGTATCGTGTGGTGCCTGGGGGTCTTGGTCTTAGAGCAGCCTGTGGGATGGTAAGAGTGGCTTCCCCTTACAGGGAAAATAAGGGGTGGAGAGACTGTCACATTTCTAGATGGATTTGGATAGATAAATGATTTCGTAATTTAGTTTTGTAACCTAAACACTTGCAGAAAATCTGGCCCTCAAAAGGATTTGAGGGACTTTTGTTGGCACATCGGATTATAAACAGCACAGTCAAATTTTCTGACCCTGGGCCGGCCAGCTAACTTTCTCCGTCTGTCTCCTTTCTCTCCCTCTCGCTCCTTTGAGCAGCAACGCAACGCTGGAAATTGTTTTAGAAAGTAATGCTCATAGAAGGATATTTCCATCTAGGTTCATGAGATCAAATGCTGGTTTTGATTACAAAAGGGTAAACCTATTGCCCTCCGCAGGGTTGTGTTGATGTAATACAGCCATAAAAGAGCACAATTTGTTTAGCCTAGCAACAATGAACACTAAGAGGGGTCATGATTGCTCTGCATTAAAAAAAAAAAAAGGGGGATGTAAACACCAAGAAGGGTTGAGTGGTCCCAGTTAAATGACAGTATTGGCATGAGAACAAACGAATATTCAAGAGCCATTAATAAAATCAGGCCCTAGATTAGGAGACCTCGAATTATCAGAGGAGTGAGGTTCTGGAAAAAGCTTCCAATGGAAATTACGGGGTTAACAAACTTAACTGGTTTTAAGATGAAGCTAAATAGTTTATGAGGAGCATTATATGATCTGCTTTCTTGGGACAGCAAAGGACGGGGCTCTGTAACCCAGAACTGGAAAAGATTTCCTGTGTTTCTATAAGCAAAATTTGGCCTATCTGGTCTGTAGTGCTTCCACTTAAGAAGATATATTTGTATGAACCCTTTTTGCTGAGTATGACCGAGGATGTCCAAGCTGAATTTCCAAAATAGGATGATGGATTTGCTTTTTTCAAAGTCTGCCATCCTCTTTTAGTATAGGTATGCAGTAGGGTATCCGATGAACTGAAATTAGCTGAGCCCTGCTTGTTTCCCGTGGGAGGCAGAGGGGTTATCCCGGCTATCTCCCTTTGGCAGGGAGCACAGGGTTGCCAGCTCCTGGGTGAGGGCAGGAAGCCATCTCTCCCTGTCCTGCAGTGGTGGTGACCCCCTGGTTCCCACACGTGGGGCTGGGGTGCCGTGTCCACGTACGTGCCCTGCTGGGGACCTGGGGATAAATTACAGACAGCTTCAACTTTAAATTTTCTTGCTCTCTTGGGGGTGAAATATAATCCTTGCCCTCGCTCTAACACATCCTTTGTGGTTTAATTTAAATGGTGATTTTTACGGTGACATGTGATGTTCATCTGCTAACCTTTTATCCAATATGTTCAATTTAAAGAAGCATCAAATCTCTGAATGTGCCTCTATCTATAGATATAGAAGCATGCTAGAAGGTAGTTTACCTACTTAGGTTGGTACCTAAGAGCTTGTAAACAAATTCATAAATTTGTCATGCTGATTATAGTGTTGGCAAACACAATGGTTGATCATGTTATAAATGTTTATCAACACCCGCACTCACCCACCTGCTAAGAGGTGCTACGCTTTAATGAAATTGTTTGAATATCAAGGCTGGTTGCTAAGATACAATGTTCTTGTTACCAGGGATGTGATGCTTACAGATTTCTGTTATCAAATAATGATTAGAGATGTGCTAACCTCAAGGTGCTCGGTGCAGTGAAAGGTTTACTGAGCCACAAATTAGTAAACTGTCTGCCTGAGCAGACACTTACAGAAGGAGCACATGTGCATCAAACTCACCGAGCTGACATTTTTAAAGAAGACAAGATCTGGCAGTGTAAATGTTCCTATATATGATGAAAGACTGTCATAGGAAATGTTTACATGATCTGTTGCCTAGCACAATGTCTTCGTGCCATTCCACATCCCCCCCCAACTTAGAACGGTGGTGAAATCTCCAAGTCAAATAATTGCTTTCTTCTTGCTTACTAAAATGTCTCCCAGCGCTCACCTCTTGAAATTACGCCGTGGTTGGCAAACGCTGATTTCTGTTTTCTATAGGCCACACAAAGAAGGAAACAAAGATGCGCAACAAAATGGGCCAGCATGTGGGTCCGGTGGGCAAAAGATCGCGTTTCTGGGTACTGCGACGGATTCGGGGTTGAAAGCTTTGTTGGTGTTAAAAATGCAACTGGATGTTGAGGAAGACAAACATCAAATATTGATGATGTTTTCTTTTTAATGTAGGTGCTCCGAGCTCTCTGATTTGCTAATGCACTTTGTAATAAGGTATAAATATTGTACTTCATTTTATTCTTTTTAACAAGCGCATTTCGGCGTTATTAACCATCAAAGAAAATAATGAATAGCACAATATAGGTGATCAAAAGGATTTTGCTCACACTGCTGAAGTGCTAAGTAATCTTTAAGTGTAATTGTTGATCTCATTATTGAATTAAGGTTCAAGCTGTATTTACAGTACCTACATTAGCATGAATTTGAGTTTAAAAGCCAGTTCAGCTGAAATAATCTAAATTGTAAGCAGGGTTCGTGCTTGCCTGTGGGACTCTGTATTTTTACATCACCAGTAATTGTTTGTTTCAGTGTGAAGGGATGTTATTTTCCTGGTCCTGTAAGCGTCCTTTTGTAGTTACTTCACAAGACGCTCCTATTACTATAACCACAAATCTGTTGGTGATTAAATTCAGCTCGGTGCAGTTCTAGTAGATAGGTAGAAAACTTTAAAATAACAGAATTGAAAAAAAAATAAATCAGTAATAATTTACTACGGTTATAATTCATGATATTAAGCTTACCCCTTGGATGTGGAATTCATACTTTATAAAATGATACAAGACTGCATCCTACAACAGGCTCTTAACATAACCCATGTTCTACCTACGCTGTGTGGGATGTTCAGACAAATAATCGCCTTCAGCAGATGCCTTTGTCATAATGAGTGTGATAGTTTAATATTTATGGAAGAACTGCTGATTTTCAATGCCTGCTTTAAAACCCCGAGAATAATGTTGCTGGCTCTAAGGACTGCATGTAGATGAAATGCTGTGCGGAGTGAATGGGCTACACAGACCTTTCTATGCCACTTCCAAGTGGTGGAAGTGGGTCTACTGCAGGAGAACCTGCACTACGGGTGTCTCTCCTCCTGCCTGCCCTATTTTATATAGGGAGCAGCAGGAGAGGGCTGGTAAAAGAGGCTGATCATCCTCAGTTAGGTAGAGTTGAAGTGATGCAGAACTGCTAATTATCACAGAATCATAGAGTGGTTAGAGTTGAAGTGACCTTAAAGGTCACCTCGTTCCAAGCCCCTGCCCTGGGCAGGGACACCTCCCACCAGCCCAGGTTGCTCCAAGCCCCGTCCAACCTGGCCTTGAACCCCTCCAGGGATGGGGCAGCCACAGCTTCTCTGGGCAACCTGGGCCAGGGGCTCACCGCCCTCACAGCAAACAATTTCTGCCTCACATCTCATCTCAATCTCCCCTCTTGCAGTTTAAAACCATTACCCCTTGTTGTATCACTACACTCCCTGTCAGAGTGTCCCTCTCCGCCTTTATCAGAACTTTATCATTTCTGTTGCTTAAGCTGAGGTGAGAGAACCTGAAACCTGGCCTCTATGGGAATGGATTTGCACCATGGCTTCTGTTCACCTCCTGGGACAGCTGATCCCCTTCGCCTGCTCTCCCACCTGTTCCTCTGCCTCACCAAGCTGGTTTGCACTGGGCTTTGGACCTGCATTGAATTTTATGACTGTGCTATAATATTTCTGACATTTTTCCTTTTGCTGTAGCTTATATTGGCTAAAAAAAATAGGAAATATTCACTAAAACTAAGTCATAAAACTTTCCTTCCTTCTTCCACCAGTGATCGAGCTAGGGCTGTAGTTGTGGTCACTGTGGAAATAGAGGTGTACTGAAATGCCTTGAAATAACGCCAAAACACAGATGCTCACCTGGCCGTTTATGACAATATAGACACTTTATCTGCTGCAGCTGTCTGTGAGGTGGGAGGAAAGCAGGGGGTTTTCTTCCTTTTTTTTTTTTTTTTCCTTTCTCCTTAGGTTTGTTGTAATGAGTGATTTACATCACATTAGATTATGGTGGGATATACTGTGTCAGGTGGCACGACCTGATATAACCCAACTTAATGCAACACATATGTTTAGATTGTATTACACGTGAAGAAAAATTCCCTGAGAAGCTGTCAGGAGCAGGTGATTTCTGCAAATGGAAAATATTTGCACAGTGATATTTTATACGAGTCAAAATTGAAAGGTGCATAAAACTTTAGCGTGGATTTAGAGGCCTTAGCCCCATTGACTTTGCAGGAGCTAAAACTTTTAAATGCCACGGTTCCCTTCAGAAATATGATTTAGCATCTGATGTTGAGCTGGAATTTTTTGCAAAAATCTCGCTTTCCTTCTAGCCGGCTCTGAGCCGCTGGAGTTGCAGGGATGGAAGAGGACCGCAAGTGAGATCCAAATCAATTGACTGGCAGCTAGCAATAAAGCAGGATGCAAGGAATTCACACGAACAAGTCTGGATTATTATTTTCCTTTTTAAAATCTCGCGTGCTTGATCGGTTCCCCTTTTGGAAATCAACTTGATAGGAATGTGGGACGAAGTGCAAGGTTTACATTTCACTCCGACATGACTATGTTGAGGTACCCAGCTCTAAATTTGGAGGCTCATATGGATTTTTTTTCTTTTTTTCCTTTTTTTTTTTTATTTGGTGTCAGAAATAGGAGCCTAAATTTAGGCTGCGAAGTTCATTTGGGGAGTCTAAATATAAATGTTCTGCTTTTGAAAAGTGCTGAGCACCCTACAGCTCCCACAGGCTCCATTGAGACTTCGCCTCGGTGTAGGATGCTGCTCCCAAACGCACCCCGTCCCGGGGTGGGGGCTTGTGTGTGTGCGTATCGTATGTTTGTACGTTGCTTTGAGCATACAAATGCTTGCAGTGCCCGGGATTCAAAAGTCTGAAAATGCCTATTTGACCCTAATTGTATACATATGTGGTGGCCTTCTCATGTGTATACGTTATGATACGGTTTGATCGTGTACTTTGCCATACTAGATGGGGGTAAATGTTTAGAAGTGTGATGCGAGGGAGGCAGGGGTTACAGCAAGACAGATGTTTCTCCAAAGAGGAGGGAGATTCAAAAAAGCCTGTGGTTTGAGAAGCCGAATATCAACGCTGCAAACTTTTTTTTCATGTGGGCTCTTCTGTGGAGAAGCTGTTTTCTTTGCGAGTTTAAAACCAAACCCAAAGCGTATCGTGCTTGCCTCATGGGACGTTTTTTTTTTTTTTTTTTTACCTGTAGCCTGGTTGCTGTTGGGTATGTGCTGGGGAGGTCCCTGGCTCTGAGGGCTGGGGCACCTCTACCCAGAGGCTTCTCCATCCTTTCTGGCACCCGGCATTTCACCTGATCTTGATTACGTCTTGTAGTAGGTTCTTAGTTTCCCTCTACCCAGATTTCCCCCCAAACTCTTCTGTTTGATTTCTGGCAGAGGAGCATCGACAGTTTGAATTTTGGGTTAGCTCTGGGTGCCCAGCCCTGCCTTAGAGCCAGGAGCAGCATCTGCAGGGGATAAATTCTTTTACTCCCGTAGCCCTATGCTGAGCACAAAAGTCTCCCGTGCTGTGTAGATGCCTTTTGAAAGCCCTGAGGAAGAGTAAGCTTGGCCTGCGAGAAAACACGTTCCAGCTTTTAGAAGATTTAAAAAAAAATTTAAAAAAATCTCTCAGACTTGAGGTGTCCGTAAGGAGAACATGGCCAAAGTCAAGTGGGTGATACCAGACAAGAGCTACCCCTGCTTCTGCTGAATCTCAAGTTCCTGCTCTGAATGGTGGTAGATCTTTGGCAAGAATAAATCTTGCTGTTATTCTGGGCAAGGCAATGCATTTCCTCTCCACAGCCCAGCCCTCATCAAAGAAATGCCTCAACTTTTTTGAGCTAAAGTGTCTCCAAAGCATCTGTCTTCCAACACAGATACCTGGCATAGAAATGCCAGCTCAAACAGTTAAAATTGGCTAGACAAAAAGTGACTGAAATCAGTGTCTATTAATAAAAGGAGGTTTTGGGCAAAGGATTATATGCTTTGCTACCAGCGCCAATAACGCCGATATTTATTTTTGTGTTCTTCTGCTGCACGAGTAATACGTATAAAGAGCCGCCTTTAAACGGGATCATCCTTGTTACAACACACCATCAAGGACTACTCCGTTCTGAGCATATGGCAGGGCTGGATCTCGGAGAAGCGGGCAGTAGCTGGTAAAAGCGGACAGTTGAGAGCAGACCCCTGTCACCGCCCCAGGCGTGTTTGCAGTCGGGCTGCAGAGGCAGTAGTTACCTGTTTTGAAGGCTCCAACTTCTCCTTCAGAAAGAGACGGGAGCAGATGTCAGGAGCCTCGACTTTGGATCCGATAAGGACTTGGATCAAAATATCAAACAAAAATATTTTAGGGAAAGTTTCTGGGAGGAAGTGAGCTATATGGGGAGCGTGGCTTGCCAGGCTTTTTAAAAATAAAATGTTCTCACTCTGTGTTTAGCTCTCCCGCAGCTTGAAACACTTGCAGTGCTCGAGCCTAGCAGCCCTTGTCAGTCTACAGTACATCATCCCCCTCCGGTTGGCTGGGAACATCTCTCCTGTAAGGGCAAAATAAAGCTGCTCATTTTGCACACATGCTTTTGAAACTATAGGCAAGGAATACCTAAATATAAAACAAGGGCACCTTGGACTGAACGCTTGCTGGCTCGGGCGGTTATCGCCCCTTCCCCTTGCAGTCACGCATGTGCTTCTCCTGCCTTTTCTTATGCACACCTGTGGCTTGCTGACAACGCGCTCGATGGCACGTGTGAGCCGCTCAGGTTCATAACGCTCTTGAACCCCGCTTGCTCCCGTGCTCAGGAATGTTTTCCTCCAATTAAATACCCCAAACCAGCCTATCTACAAAGGCAGCAGGAATCTGCGTAGCACCGGGTGGAGGCGAGAGGGACCTTCTGGTGTCTTTACAGACCAGCGCGTTAGCCTTAGTCCTTTGTTCGCAGGGGGGCATACGAGTTTTGGGGCTCAGTGAGCACTCTCAGTATCTTCTGTGTATTTTTACTTGGAGAACCACATAAGCAAATAGCCTTGTGGTGTCCTGTGGTAATGTGGCCAGCAGGAAGGTTTGTATGTCATTAAAAGTACTATTCGTATGGCTCCTAAAGTATGTATAATGTGGACTAGTGTTCTGCGCCGTTCTTTTTGTTGGCACTTTCAGTGAAATAAAAATAATTGACTAAAAATGAACTTGATAGTAACTGCCTCTAAACTGAGAAAGGGGCAGGGTTTTCCAGTATTTTTTTGACTTGAGATTGCCCTGCCTGGAAATACGGGATGCTGTTCAATGCATAGATTAAGAAAGAGAAGGAGATTAGCAGACTTTGAGGGGACACGAGATAAATTAACCCATGAGGCTCTTTATGGTAATTAGAAACTAAGGAAAAATGATGCAACTTAATTGTGAAAGGTGCTGTAGAAGTTTTTGCCAATTAAAAACCAGAAACAGTAATATCGAAGTTGTAATGATAAACCACAATGTGTCAGTTTGCATGAGGATGGGAAAGTAAGTTTTCTGTTTCACGGTAGGTTTTTTAGTTACTTTTCTTTTGTTACTTGGTAATGGATTGTAGTGTAGCTGGTTCCAACTTACCGTAAAGAGGTAACCGTCGTCATAAGGGCTGGGTGGCCTTCTCAGGGGCGGAGAGAAGACTGGTTTGGCTATAAATGTCGTGTAGAATGCATTATAGAAAGGTTCATTCATCAAAATAAAACGCAAAATCTACTTAGCTGATGTCCGTTCCACCCCTTTGTATACCAAGGTTTGAACACTGCATCCTAAATTAAGATGTAACGTGTTTTATTGGGGTAGGTGACTTCCCTCCTCTTTATCATACTATAACACCCAAACACGGAATAATCTCAGCCAACAGTCCCTGTGAAATATTTCTTTCGGGGTATGGCTTATAGGAAACAACTGAGTTGGAATGAGCATATTGCAGAGCGTTGCTTTGTATACTAATTATCTACATCAATGGATGTGCAGAGCGGCTCGGAGCGCTGTACCTGCTGTGCCGAACAACTTGCTCGTAGTCACGGAGTATATGCTTCCTGTGGGCACCTGCCTATTCTGTGCATCGCATCACATTGAGTTATGTCATGTTATGTCACATCACAGCTGAGATGTGACCCAGTGTAACCTGACACAGTGCAGTGCCAGCACTGCAGTGGATCAAAACTCGAGGAAAAACCTAGCAGTCGTGATTGTCAAGGGCAGTAAAGTACAGGCAGGCTACCCGTGAACCTGCAGGTACTCTAATTTTCCCGTTGGCCTGTCTATTTGTAGATAGTTTGGCATATCTCTCTGGGATATAAATACAAGAATTTCTCTGCTTGTGTTTATTTATGATACTTGTCGTTTGGGAAACAATAATCTTCCTATTTCTTAATCTAAATTGAACCACGGTGAGTACACCAATAAAACACGTCCCAACAAACAAAGGAAATTCTCCCTGTATTAATAATAAACTCCAAGATTTATCAGTCTCTCTCTTTTTTTTTTCTGCTTCGTGCGATGCAGTCTAAAGTAACCGCTACATTTATAGATGTCTGATAAAATTTTAATAGAAGAACCCATTACCTTTGAATCTGGAGTAAAGAGACTATATCAAAAACAGGAGTGTTGAGCCTGAGCTAAATATAACTTGTTAACTGAGCACAGCAGCGTGCGAGCTTTGTAATGCTGATGGATTTATTTTGCTGCGAGCGGGGGGACAGTGGATGTTGTAGCAGGTGAGCAAAGGAAGAGCAAGAGATGCTCCAGCTACTGATGGAGATGGACAGAGATGTCCAGCAAGAGCTGGTGGAGGCTGTAGAAGACCCACTATAGAGGTTACCTCCGTGAAACTATGAACTCTAGGAGTTTGCTCCCTTGATTTCGGGGGACACTAAAGTCTAAACAACACCTGTGGTCTTGCCCGAGCGGGGGTTTGAGATTCATTAAGATGCACTTTGAGTTGGGCCCTCCCTACCAGGTTTAATGGCCAAATCCAGAATGACTTGGGGAAAGAAGCGCTGTCACCTTGCACTCCACGGGGACTTCTCGGGAGCTGTTGAACGTCCAGCATCTGGCTCTGGCTTCGGGAGGTTCTACTCGCCTGGCACTTAGTGCCTGCATAACCATCTTGCTAGGGAGGACTTCACCTTTTGTGGAAATGTTGAGATTTGTTTTCACTTTTAAAATTTTGGTTGATTTTATATCCTTCGTGATATTTCTGGTACTCTTTTTTTTTTTTTCCTAACACTTAAATCTTTAGCAGAATTTTTTAACACCTCTGAC
This sequence comes from Chroicocephalus ridibundus, assembly GCF_963924245.1. Lineage (NCBI taxonomy): Eukaryota > Metazoa > Chordata > Aves > Charadriiformes > Laridae > Chroicocephalus > Chroicocephalus ridibundus. The sequence goes on along the minus strand of NC_086290.1, from coordinate 4,343,248 downwards.
ACATTACTAAATTAAAATTGATGACTTATTTTAAGTATGCATACACACATATATATACACACACGCGCCATAAAATAGGACATTTTCAGTGTCATTTAGAGAAGAATTGCTTTTTCCATGGGAGGAGGAGCCGCAGTCCAAAACAGTTCTTAGCTGTGTATGTTATTGCCAATTACGCTAGGCAAGTAGAAAAGAGTGTCTGTGGCACTAGGAACTTATGCTGTCCCATTGCTCTTATAGTTCATAAGCTAAAAATTAAAACTGTGCTCTTTGCTAAAGTTTTTTTTCTGGTTCCTCCCCGCCCCTTGACTAGAAATGTGCTATTTGCTGAGAGCGGTGTATCTGCAAAAAATCCAGATATTCCTCTGACAGGGCGGAGTTCTAAAGTCTCAGTGAAAATATAGAAGTCAAATGAGGGTCTCACCTGAACCTGCATTTATACCAGAAAGAAGGGTTTATGATTGAGCCTAATACTTGATGCTGTAACTGCAATTGAAAGATGCAGCAGGGTTCAGGCAGAAGCTGATGACCTCTATTATGACACATCCAGTTTAGAACCAGATGGAATGTAGTAAAATGTATTTAAAAATATTTCAGAAACATATGTAGCTACCGGAATCTGAAGTCCTAAATGCATATAGCTTCTATTTCTCCACCAGAAGATGAAGTCGGTAAATACAGTAGCCTCCTCTCTTTCCTTGAGCTGAGCTGAATTTAAACTGTGAGCTTCATTTCCACAATTCAGTGTCCAATATGCAATCTGATCACACCTCCACTTTTGTGAGTTGTAGCCGCGGCCTTAAATTAAATTACAAATCCTACATTGGACTGACATAAATCTGATTTTGGCCTGAACTTGAAGTGTTTGAAATAGCAAATCACTACTCCCCGATCCCTAATGAGAAGTAATCAAAGAATTTAACCAGCAGTACAAACACTTACACATCACTACAGATGTAGCCAAATTGACTCAAAGTACTCTTTTTCTCTATGAAAATATTGTGTGCAAATATACCTTACTGACACCAGCTATTCCGGTAGAATCACTAAAGAGGAAGGAAAAAAACTCTTCTGGTTTAATTCTCAAAAAAGGAATCCGAATAACTTTTTTCCCCTTCCCTTCTAGAAATCTCTGTTTTTCACTACTATGCTATACGCCGTGCAGTTTACTCATAAAAAAGCGGTTAAATAAATTACCCAACCTGCCTGGACTTAACTTGGACAGTGACTAACCTGGTATGTCTGCCATGTTCCACACACACATACATTGGTCAAAGCTCCTTTCTCCCGTCCGTTGCCGAAAAGCTGACTTGGCAGCTCACTATCCCAAGTGATCATGATTTATTTGACTGCCCAACTTCCTTGTTGTCTCCTTAAATTTTCCACTGCAGTTCAAAATTTCAACGCATTGGGGCAATTACGATATTATATAGTAATGCGTACGACGGTGCTGTCACACACTAGAAAAGATAACTAAAAATCAATGGTGTTTGTATCTTTCTGTGGAGAAGCAGCAATAAAACTTGCCCTGGTGGGAATGTGAAAAGGTATGTCCTGAATAGTAGCCTTAAGGTGATGTAAAGCGAAGGAAGCTGTCTTCTCTAATGAATTGAAGCCCTTGCCTTCTGACCCTATGGAGAAGATATTTTGGTTTTTTTTTTCTAATTTTTTCTTTCCCCCACTTCATTCTTTCTATTTTTTTTTTTTTTTTGGTCTATGGTAGGAAATATCTGCCTTTTTTGTGGTAGATATGGATAAGAAAACAGTTGTTATTAATGCCACTCTAGGTAATTTTTTTGTTTAAATTCCTGAGCAAATGGCATATAAAGCCAGCTGCTTTGGTAACTGTATAGTGGGATTTAGGATACTTAAATAAGGTGACCAGACTTTAAGTCATTCTCTGACTGCTGGAGCACAGAGTAAGATGTAATTTTACACCTGATATTTAAGATAATCTGTCTACCTCATGCATGCCATCTTTCTCCAAAATATGTTTTACTGCCTAGGAAGGCTTTGTCTCCTTCCTAGGCTGGAAGCTCACATTCCTGGGTCAGTAAAGTGCTGGGAATTATTCTTTGTCTAATACACCTATTTAAAACGTGCAGCTATTGTACGAGGAAAGAACGATTGTGGATGATATGAGTAACACTGCAGGTGCTGGCTGATATATACTTTTAAGGTCTCGTATTGTAAATTGTGCTGAAAGACACTAATGGCAATCTATGCGTATGAGATGCGTCTAAGTAGGGGAGCTTACAACAACTTTTGAAGTTAAGTAAGATTATTATTTATTATTATTATTTTATACTTGGCTGCAGATGCTGGCCTCTGCAAGGACCCGGACTGTCATCTATTAAAACATCCATTGACTATTACGCATGAAAGCTACTAAACGCAGGACAGGTGTCTGGCTGCGGCGTCTTCCACACATGAGCAATGCTTTGACCATTATTTTAGAAAGGGGACTTATTTTTGCCTCTGTTGTTAAGTAACAAGCTATATTGGTCAGTGTTGATTGAATTTCAGAATTTACATGATGCATCAGGAGTTTTTTGTCCCTCCTTGTAGAACAGACGAGGCTTACACACCTTGGTGGTTGTTCCTCTGGTCATTTTCTGTATGGATCTTCTCCTTGGCCGTTTGACTACAAGCTGGTAGAAGAATGACTCCGCAGCTATAGATCCTGTGATTCAGGAGTTAAACAAACAGACCACAGGGCAGTGAATCACAGGTTCTCTGCTTGTGCTCGCACAGGGTGCACGTATCTTTCCTGAAGCACTTGCAAAATCCGAAGTCATGAGGCTCCAAACAAAAAGTTCAGAAACAAAAGTTTCTGTTCCTTCTTTCTAAATGTCCTGAACTTTGCCATCCAACTTCCCTTGAAATAAAACTCATGGTCTTGTATTTTGGTGTGGCTTCTTCATAATGACTTTGTTTTTGCAAAGGGACAGCCCAAGTGACTTGCAAAATAACCATTGGGGTTTGTAGGAGAAGGTATGCAGGGCTCTCTATGTTGTACTGGGGGAGCTGTAGGAAACATGCTAATTACTAAGGTGTCTGACCTGGGGACAGGGCGTTCGGATCCCTTCAGCATCAGCTTTCTGAGGACTTTCAGCAAGGAACAAGCTTAGGTCTTTGAAGATAATTAGATGTCTAAAAATACAGGTACATGCCAGGTGGGGTTTTTGAGATTTCGTAGGTCTTGGTTCTAGAAAAGGACTTGAATTTAATGTCCATTTGAACTTTGGCCCTAGAAATCCAAAACTTGGACCCCTAGGTTCTGCACCCTCCTGCCACCTAACCTTTGAATAGACCTAAATTCCTTAGAGGCGAAGTGTGTGTTGATAAACTGTAAACTGTGCTTCTGAGAACTCCAAAATTGCTCAAGCGCAACAGGCAACAGAGAGCAGGGCTTCCCCTGCCTCCCTCCTGCATCGTCTACCCGCCGTGTCAGCCGGGCAGGACTTCTCGGAAACCATGAGTGGGGTGAAGGGAAGCAGATGGGGGAGCGGTGGTTCAAGCCCTTCCCTCTGGCTGGGTACTCCTTGGGGAAGGATGTGCCCGTAAACACGTACGTGTGGAAAACCTTATGAAAGCGCAGCTTCTGTGAAGAAGAAAAACCTAGTTTCTGCTCCAAGTCGTACTCTATTTAAATATTTGTAGGAACTGACACAGGTTCTCTGCACATTGAGCCGAGACAACTTCACTTGAGGCACCAACTCCCACCTTTCCATGTGGTCGCCCAGAAGCAGCCGTGATTACCTTTTACAATATAAAGTCTCTGAAGTATTTGTAGACAGAATTTGTGAAGGTGTAAAAGTGAGTTCTGTCCGATGTCAGCTTTTACAATTGCTGTTCTTGGTGTCTTCAGACCTCCTGAAGACCCTGCTTTTTTCCTCTTATTTCCAGTAATATTTCCAGTAACATGCCTGCTGCTTAGGTGGAGATGGAGACCTGGGAGAAGGAAATAGAGGTTATATTGACAAAAAAAAGCAGTAAAAAAATTGTGGTCTCTAACGGAAAACTTTATTTGTTGCTTTTTCACAACTCTTCCTTTGTTAAGATGAAGTGAGAAGACCTCAAGTGACATGAAAATTAGGGAATGGGGATTTTTTAAAATTTTTTTTTTTTAAATTTTTGTTTCTTATTCAAACTGCTGCATTGCTGGAACTGTGGGGCAGGCGAGTTCGTGTCAGATCCTTTCTTCTGATTCCGGTAGAAGCATGAGGTCACCTACATGTGAAATTAGTTTGGGAGCTCTGGACTAGAGGCTCTTGCAAAAGCAATCCCACAACATCACTGCGCTGGTTGTTAGTGAGAAGTGAAGGAATGAAGAAGCACTTTGACAGAGACCAACAAGGATAAAGTTACACAGGGAACTTTCTGCTGTGATAGTCTGCTCTGGGGATAAATATGGGAGATTTTTCTCTTTAATGTTCACGGTAGTTTCTCGATTAGCAAGGAAACTCACTCAATTTAGGAGAGCTGGGGGGGAGGAGGAGAAGAAATGAAAATGAGGAAGTACTTAGTACAGTACCAGAAAAAAAAAGTGTATTAACGATAATTGAAATTCACCTCCGTGAGGGCAATGAATCATCAGAAACAGCCTGTGGAAAACAAGGTTGTGCAACCTTGACCAGCGTGTGTCACTGACTGGTGGAATTTTTAGAAAAGCAGCAGTTTGGGCTCATCGCTGTGGTTCGTGATTGCACACACCTGTTCGGCTCAGAGGTTTTGCAACCAAATTAAAAAAAAAAAAAAAAAAAGGGAAGCTGAACTCGCTGCTTCTCCTGAGCAGTGCAAAAAAGCAGAAAACCACAGCTGTTCTAGCTGTTAACAGCTATCAGCAGCATACCCCCTGTTACATAATTGAGGATAACGTTTTTGAAGCATATGGGCTTGGAGGTATTATAAACTCATTAAAACTTTAGGTGGGAAACATTCTAGCGCATTTCTAGGTTTGAGATCCTTAACAAACGCTTACAATCAGGGCTCCTCTGCGCAGTTTATTAAATAATAAATGAAGGAAAAGCCCGGTGAAGAAGTCGAAAGTCAGGAATTTATGCTCGGTGACGTGCGAGTTGCAAGTTGAATCGTGAAAGACTGCTTCCTATTGACTTGATAACTAGTCACTTTGGGCAGTTAAGATGCCGGATGCAGTTGTATTGGCTTGTATATAATCTGAGAGAAAAATACGGTTTTCAGAAAGCTTGGAGATGTGTTTTCTGGAATTTCTACCCGTTGTTTGCCAACTTCCAGCATCTGACTATGAAAAGCTGTGGAAAATTAGACGGTTACAAAAGGGGTCTTGAGAAGCTCTATAGTTGTGCTGATATGATTAAGACGGAGGAGGACAGAGGTTTTTCTCGCTGTAATTGCACTTGCACTAATAGTGCAGGCATGAATTTGGCCTATTTCTGAAAGCCTCGTTGTCGAGAAAAATTAAATATTATTACAGCACTTAAAGGCGTAACATTCAGGCTTTAGTGGGCAGAGGTGGGTAAGGACTGAAAACAGCTAATGGTTTCAGGGTTGTAGCCACTGGTAATGTGGTTTCTGATGTTGTACAGCCGTCTTATTGACTCGGGAGACTCGAATGATAATGGACTGTGGACCTCTGGATGCAGGTCAGCAGTTCAAAACCCAGTCAGGTCAGTGAACGCATCCGGGCAGCGTGCAGAAGCCTAAAGATTAGGAAATACTCGGTCCATGAGTTTTCTACTGAACTTACCAGTGAAACTACCAGCTAAAGCCAAAGAAGAACACAATCTTGGTTTTGCAGAAGCGATGAAGCTTGTCAGGTGGTAGCAACTTCTGGTACCAATTTTTGCTGTCTTAATGCACAATCGTGAGTGATTCAGTCTTTACAGGGAAGTGGATAATGCGTCCCGTAGTGCTCGGGAATATTCCCTTTCCAGGCAAGGCTGAAGGCAATGTGTTTCATGCTGCTCGCAGATGTCTTCCTAGGGTGGTCCTACAGGGCCTTGGTACCAGGTGGACCAGAGAAGAAATGAGCATAAGTTAAGAAGTAGAACCATCCTTCAACGGGTCTGTATTTTCCCCTGTGTGCCTACGTCCTGCTCTCCTCCCTGCGACGCCGTTCAGCAGACATAGCGCAGTGATTTGAATTCACTCTAATTGTTTGCTTTCAATGGCATCGGAAATTTAGTTTGTTTAATCTGTATTTCATTTGGTTGGCATCAAAGTGACTAGCAGGCTATTGGCTGGCAAAATACACATTATATGAAAAACATGTTCTTGATGATTTATTATTGAGGACCAAGTTTTTCTTTTATGACTAAAACTTGGCTTAAGACTTGGCTTGTTGCTGGCTGGCTGGCGCGTTCCCACAGTGTGAGATGTGGGCTATCCTGAAAAGCGGTTAGCTGGGCCTCTTAAATAAAACACCCGCTTGTTAATGAGCATCATGATGATTTTGTAACATAGCTATGGCTCCAAAAATTGTAATTTAAGCAGAGGCCTAAAAAAAAAAAAAAAAAAATAAATCCAAGATCTGACATCCTCTCATAATGATGCAAATTGTGCCGAGGCCAGAATTTCATCCTTGTAGTCCTGCGGAAACTCAGAGCAGAATCTGACCTTCAGGCACTGCCTACCTGCTGTCACAGGTGACCCAAACAGAGCGGGATGTTGTCTGTTGCGTATGGACGGTGTAAAAACTTAGCTGTATTTATTCAGTAGCACAAGGAAACTGGAGACCTACTTCCCATCTGGCTGTTTTGTTGCCAAATCCTTAACATGATTAAAAATAATTTTTTTTTTTTCGATGCAATCAGATGCTCTTTAGAAACAGGAGTGTGTTTGAAGGCTCTCCATACTGGATAACTTCTGTGAAGCTATTTCTCTTTTTTTTTTTTTTTTTCTTTTCTTCATACTTTGCTTACAGTTAAGTTTTAAGAATTGCATACTGCATGTAGTTACTATTCAAGCTATTTCGAAGGTATTGAATTCTGGAGAGAGAAATGGGAAGTCATTGGCTTGGTTAGGTACTTAGGAATTATTCAGCTTGCTTACTTTAAGAAAACACCCGGTTCACTCTAAATGCAAGAAATGTTTGAAATGGGTTCAACCTATTCATCGGAGAGCTTTTTTCCCTCTGCGTGAATTTCAGATCTATAACTTCAGTGCAATTAGAGACTAACCTGATCCTTTTGTTTTAATACCAATCCAAAACAACACACTGCAACTCTTTGTAAAGCCAGTAAAAAAAACCAATGCTAATAATATTCTGATTTCTTTGGTAAATCTCCGGTTTTCATAACAATTGAGTATATCAAGTTCATATGTGGCGTTAATTATACTCCAGCATTATGGATCAAGAACAGCTGAAAAGGAAGGATTTACTGGGCTAATAGAAAAATCTATGGAATATTTGTGAAAATTTGGTCACATGTGCATGGATTTTTGCACGTCATCTGAGCCCTGGTCTGATTAAAGCGGCGTGTGGTTGAGCGAACAAATTGCGAGGAAAAACTCTTTATAAAGTTGGTCTCATCACTGGTCGTGTCCTTGGGACCTGTGTTCCCAAACTTGTTTTGTTGCCAAGATCCAAGCTGGTGTAGGGGTGGTTTCTGTTTTATTTCATGGAATTTTTCAGAGTTGGAAGGGACCTGTAGAGATCATCTAGTCCCACTCCCCTGCTCAAGCAGGATTGTCCAGAGTGCATCACTCAGGCCTGCGTCCAGGCGGGTCTTGAAAGTCTCCAGAGAAGGGGACTCCACAACCTCCCTGGGCAGCCTGTTCCAGGGCTCTGCCACCCTCGCTGTAAAGAAGTTTTTCCTCATATTTGATCGGAACTTCCTGTGTTCCAACTTGTGCCCGTTACCCCTCGTCCTGTCACTGGGAACCACTGATGGCTCCATCCTCCTTAAACCCACCCTTTAGATACTTGTAAACCTTAATAAGGTCTCCCCTCAGCCTTCTCTTCTCCAGGCTGAAGAGTCACAGCTCTCTCAGCCTTTCCTCATAAGGGAGATGCTCCAACCCCTCAATCACCTTTGTTGCCCTCCGCTGGACTCTCTCCAGTAGTCACTTGTCTCTCTTGAACTGGGGAGCCCAGAACTGGGCACAGTATTCCAGCTGTGGCCTCACCAGTGCAGAGTAGAGGGGGAGAATGACCTTCCTTGACCTGCTGGCCACACTCTCCTTTATGCAGCCCAGAATTCCGTTGGTCTTCTTGGCAACAAGGGTGCATTGCTAGCTCATGGATAATTTACTGTCTACCAAGACCCCCAGATCCTTTTCTTCAGAGCTGCTTTCCAGCAGGTCCACCCCTAACCTATACTGGTGCCTGACATTCTTCCTCCCCAGGTGCAGGACCCTGCACTTGTCCTTGTTGAACCTCATTAGGTTCTTCTCTGCCCAGCTCCCCAGCCTGTCTAGGTCACGCTGGATGGCAGCACGGCCCTCCGGAGTGTCAGCCACCCCACCCAGTTTGGTATCATCAGTGATGACTCCCCTCGTCCAGGTCGTTGATGAATATGTTAAACAATACTCATCCAAGTATTGACCCCGGGGGCCCACCACTGGTTACAGGCCTCCAACTCGACCCTGCTCCACTAATCACAACCCTGAATTTCAGCTTGCTTCATTTATCCACGGGGTGTGTGGGGGGGAGAGTGGTGAGCTGCCTTTTTTTTGTTTGTTTTGTTACGACTTGATGAGCAGTGTTTTAATCAAGGTGTCTCCTTATATGCTATATCCGCGTCCCGATGTGTAACGCTATGATGCAAATTTATTCTGGAAGATAGTAATAAAAACGAACGTTGGCAATGTTTGTGGACAGTGAGCACTGGATCTCCAGCTAATCAGGTTATTTCAGACCAGTTAAGCACATTTCTGAATCCAATTTTTGTTTGCATTGGCTTGCGTGTTTATTGTAAGATACTCTGTGATGCTTTCATGACGTTGGAGAGTTTTGGAAAGAGTGGATAATTGACCTGTTGTGCGACCAACACATCCGTTCACTAAATCAAATTAGAAAAGGCTGCTTAATCTATAACTTTTACTACATGAAGACATCAAGGAAGGGAACGTTTCTGACTTGTAAAGAAAAAGTTGAACTATTGAAATGTTTTAAGCTTTGTGTAAATATGTAGAATAACTTCGTATGGCATATTTTGCTAGCGAAATAGTCCTCCCTTCATTAAAAGGGCTTTGCTAGAAAGGAGAAAGGCAGAGGGCAAAATTTGCTAGGCATTTTAATTATCCCAAGTTTTCCATGAAGTTTCTCATCTTGTGGTGTGAGTGTTTTCTTTAATAACCTCCCAAATACCTGTAAGGTTTGAAAGCGGTGAAACTCCCTGTAGGGTTACAGAAATCCATTCCAGTCTCACCTTTGGAAGTGAAAGGTCAGCGCGAAAACACTGACTTTTCATGCATGCCGTAACTGAGACTTTTGCCTCGTTGTTACTGTTTCTTGCTTTTGAACACACGCGCGCACCCACTTACACCTCCCAGTTTTCCATGATGGTTGAACGCTCCTGCTTAAGGTGGAAAGCCCTCGTAGATGTTTGTTGTGACAAGGGAAGTCGTCTTGGGGGAAGAGATTGGTGCTTTCAAAGGTGTCTGCAGCTCTGAGCACCTGAGGGTGGTGTATTCACAACAGCTTCAGACTTTGCAGTTCTGGACCTGTTGAGTTTCCAGCAGAAGCCAAGGACGGAGGGGACTTCATTTTTGAAAACTGGATTGCAAATACCTAGGGTTGGATGTGTACAGTAAAGAAAAACCTAGCCCTTAACTTTCATATACATATTTCCCAGGCTATAAAAAGGAGCAACTGTGTTAATTTTTTTTTTTTTAAAAAGAGTATTTCTTACTCTTCGAAATACTTGGTTGAAAGGTACTGCTTAATTGTGAAATACTGGGCGATTCCTGAAAATTCAGGGCTGTGGGAGTGTCGCTGCCCGTTATCTGGCTAATCTGGGCATATCGTCACACTGTTCTTTTAATAGGTGTATTTGTGAAGCCGGAATAAGGCTTGCGTGATCGCTTGTGATGATACACGATACCCGGTTTCACAGCAAACCGTGACACTAAAGGATTGAAAAAATTTTTTTTTTTTCGGAGTTATACTAAGATTCTCACGAATCGTCCTTTTGTCTGCCCCCAAAATGTGGGTGCCATTGCCTCGGTGCCGAACACTGCTGCGACTGTGTAGTCTCTGTTTCTCTAGGAGAAGACAGAAACCATCTGGTCTGAAACACAGCCCCCTTTGAAAATACATATCCTATTATGTTCGCTCTGAAGCAGTGTGAGCAGCTATGCCTCTGAAGAGGAGATGGTATCTTAATATGTAGAAAACTTTTTAAATCTCTTTTTTTTTTTTTTTTTCTGGGGGGATGGGGAGAAATATCGAGAATTGTTTTATTATTATTTTTTGGTCCTGAATCTGCCTTGTAAAAGAAATTGCTCTCAAAGAGACTGTGCAGAGTGTTGTGCTTGCGGGGCAACTTATTCCCTCGCCTTGCCAGGGGGGTGCGGTGGGTCCCCAACGATGCCCTGGGGACCATCCCCAGGGTGGGGGAGGGACCCCATCCCTTCCCGGCCTCCAGTTTGGCCCCTTTCTCTTTTCGTCTGTGCCAAGCGGCTTGGGTGCAGGAGGGCAGCAGGCTGTGTGGCTTCTGGCCACCTGTACGCTCTTCCTCTTTCTCTCCCTCCTCCTCCTCCTCCTCCCCACCATAACTCACGAGGTCCTCGTTGCTCGTGTCCGTTTTGCCTCTCTTATCACAAAAGCCCCTGTGCTGCAAGAGACCTGGCCCAGGGCGTCTTCCGCAGCCCCGCGCTTTGAGGAAAGGTCAAACAGGCAACTAATCTGATTTGGTTTCTATTCAGTCCTCGCAACTCCTTCGGCGAGAAAAGGAAGCCGGTGGGGGTGGGGGGTGAGGCGAGGGGAAGGTCCACGGACCCCGTGTGAAGCTGCAGTAAGCCCTGGCGCTTCTCTGGCGGGGAAATGTTCACTTCTGACTTACAACGTTGAGTAAAGAATTACATTCGCTTTAACTTCCCCTCCCCGCCACCTTCTCCTGACGGGCATTCCTGACTAGCTGGTTTAAAATAAATAAAAACAATTGGTGTGCTCTTAACTCCCCTCTTAACAAGACAGCGAGCCAAATGGCTGTGCAAAGGTTGCTAAATGCAAATTTAGCGATATAATTAGGCCTTCGCTATTGTTTTTCACTTTTAAAAAAGCCTAGGCTATTTTTCTCTTTGTTTTCCACTTTTAAAAAAGCCTAGGTTACTTTTTTTTTTTTTTAACGCTTATTTGCCTTTTCGAAAGGTGCAGGGTTTTTTCTTGGCTTCTGTAATAGGTCTTCTGACGATAGCGGATTTCTGAGTTCGGTTTGGTAGATCGGTGGCCGTGCTGCTCGGGAAGCTGATGTTCTCAGCTGTGCCGAGCTTAAACAAAACCAAACAAAAAAAACACACCACACAAACCCAACCCCGACAAGCACAACAAGTCACAACCCCTCATTTTGAGTCCTTCGTTTGGTTATGACAGGCAGCTCAAGAGCCGCACTCGTGGTTCTTCCCTCTGAGGATGCGAAGCGCACGCAGCCGGCAACGTACGCGAGGTAACCATTATGTTTAAGTCAACACAAGAACACGCTAGGAATGTTGCTGATGCTTTAAGAATGCGTCCAATTAATTTAAAAGTAGTTCTGTGGGTATTATTTGCTAAGCTAATCCTGAAAGCAATTGCAGTTTCCTTTTTACAAGGAGATAAAAACAAAGCAGAGATGCTCTGTTTAGGTGGGAGAGCTGCCTCATTTCCAGGGCAGGTAAGGTAGATTAATAACAGACCACTCATAAGAAGGTTTCAGATCTTACTGTCAGAGGGTAATAATTAATGATCAAATGTTAATGGAGATGCTGGGCTGTTGATGCCATTAATTCAGCTCAGTGGAGCCAGTCCTGCCCAGGACCTGCCACAGCTGTCACTGCATTCGCTTAATTATTCCAGCGCCTTCAGGCTCTTTTTCCCTTTTTCCTGCGAACTGCAGGACAGTATGTTTTCACTGAAGCAGAATTATGAAGGACGCCCCGATTCCCGGACGCTGCCCGGCCGGCTCCACGCGCAGACCTACAGGCAACAAAAGGCGACCACAAAGTTAAACAAATAACCTCTGTCCCTCCCCTCCACGAAGTCCGGTTTTATTCTGAAAGAAGCGGGACAGTTAAAAATAGCTGGGAAGGAGCTCAGGATGGGAGGGCTGGGGGGGGTGAGCATCGTTGCCTGGGTGCATCATCGACATCAAGGATCCCCACCGGGCTTGGGGGTATGAAGTGCCGGTCCATACTGGTCGTTAATTTATATATTTCTACATGCTGGTAAGTCGTCCCTACCAGTTTAGACGTTCCTACCTGCTGGTAGGAAATTTCAAGGACTGTCACGATGAAGCATCAACCAGTTCTTGGTTGGAAATGGGCGTTAAATAGGGCAAGACTAACAAAAAAGCCAGTGAAGTCTAAAAATATAAAGATTACTAATCCTCAAAGCAACAGAGGATCGCAGGCTAAGGACGAAAACTTGATTGGTTAAAAGGACGTTATCATCCGACTTTAGGATAGAGAAACTGGAGTTTTCCATGTTTAACTCTGCGCAGTCCTGCTGAAACCTGGGGAAAATCCTAACCCAATCTTCTAAGCAAGTCTTTTTTTTAACTTCTTGGCTCTTTTTCGCATGTGAAAACTGGTATTTCTCCCAATTCTTCTAAAAGGGCATGCTAGTTATTTCAATCGCCCTGCCTTTACCACCCCCATGCCTCTCCCCTCTCCCCCCCAAAAAATACCAAGAAGAAAGGTGTGGTTTTTTTTTTCCTTTAATTTCCAGTTCTGAGGAGTGCTCCGTTTTAAAATCAGTCCAGTGTGTCTTGAGCTGCGAGGCTGGAATGCTCCTTGACTCGCTTCCAAACTGAAGTGCTTAAAAAAATGCGAAGCACTACAACAATTTTAAATCACTCTATACACTGCACATGGTGATTTAAAATAATTGAAGCTCTTCAAATTTTTATATGCCCTTGAATTTGGAAGTGATCAAGGTTCTGAGCATGTGCAGTACACAATGATTTAAAATTATTAGAGCTCTTCAAATTTATCATAAGTGTTTCAGCTTGAAAGTGATAGGGAATCTGGACTTCAGCAGTGTAAAGTGATTTAAAATTATCAGAGCACTACAGACGTTTTATAGGTGCTTTAATTTGGAACTGATCTCGGTTCTGGACTATAGCAACGTATAGCGTATTACTTTTAAAATCATTGAAGCGGTTTCATATTTTTCCAAACCGGTTTTCTTAAAGTCAAACATCTTTAATAATTTTAAAGTGCATTATGTTGCAAGCGGACCCCTTTTAATAGAATATTTTACACTTCGTAATGATAGCAGAAACGATTGCAGTCGGGCTGCAATTTGCTTCTCTGACTTTTTTATTTTTTTTTTTTTTTATTTTTAAAGGATCAGGCATTCCCATAGGGATGCTCTTGGCTTCACCTTTTCCAACACATCTGCTGTCAACGATGTGCAAACCTCAGGCTGGAGATCCGCACAAAACCTCTGTGCCCGCAGCCCAGGAGGAGCACGGGTTCTGCCCACGTGTGCGCAGATTAGGTAATAGCGGGTGCAAGTAGGTATTTAGCCACGTAGTTGCCCCACTTCGGGGTGCAAATGCCCATCTGCCGGTCCTAATTTCACCGGGACAATTCTGGTGTGCATCTCGGTGATTCCTTCTCAAATATTTTAGGACACTTTAAGGAAATAAGGATAAAATATTCTTGTGTGACAGATAAAAGCTGAAATGCCAAAGCAGGACGTTTTCTTAGGAATTATTACTGAATTCAATGAGATCGTGGAGTGGGCACTATGCTATTACCTAAAAGCGACCTATTCTTATAAGCAAGCTTATTCTTTCAAAGTAAAAATAGCCCCTAAAATATATTTAAAATTGTGTTTGGGGCTGTAAGTATAAGGTTTAAATGCCTGGTAGAGTATACTTAAACATCCCCATATGTTTGGTCCTGAAGTTTTTGTGTGATACTTTTAAATGATTTATAGCTGTATTTATGCTGGAGCTGAGTCTTTGGTGCTGGAATGAGGATAGGCTTTATGGTTACATCCATTTTTCACCTCTGAATCCTGCAGGACATGGGCTGTGTGTTATGAGGATGAAGCCTCCTACGATATTCTCGTAGACTTGCCTGAACTTTTTCTTATGTGCAAATTAGGAAGCCAAAAGCCCAGGTATGGGCAACTGGATTTCAGGTGAAGTTCACGCTTATGCAAGTGACTTAATTTTTTTTTTTTTTTTTTCTTTGGGATAGCTGTTGGCAGCATTTCTGAAGATACTTGTTGTGAGGGTCATGAATACGGTTCAGACTCTGAAGGACAAATCCTCTGTTTTTAACGTAGGTGACTTGCTAGGTGCCTGCTGACCTCCAGCGTCGCGAGGCTGCCAGGGGTTGACAGTCTGGAGGGATTCGGTACTGTCTAGATCTTCTCATAGTTCTTGTCTCTGATCTTAAGAAGATGTATCGCACAGCGGGTTACTATCCGGAAGCCTTGTTTGTGAGGATGCAGTAGATATTTCTAGAAACTAGAGCATGCTGCGTCTGAGCCAGGGACTAACACAGTTAATGAGCGCTGTGACTTGAGCGTGATGAGCGCTCACCAAATGGTCCTTGTCCTCCTTTTCCTGTCTGATAAATATTGCCTGATTTTTATTTAAGGCTACGGTCAAAGAGTTAAAATCGCAGTGTTTTCTCACTGACTTTCCATTCTTGGCAAATATTTTAGTTTTGATTAAAGGGGAAGGGGGCGGGAGGGGAAGTAGATTAAATGAAAATTAACTTACAGAAAAGAACAACCTCCATTTGAATTAGAAATTTCTAACACATAAGAGTCATTTGACCTGTGCTCTACTTCTCCGACTGTCGAAGTCACTGTGAGAGTAGAAATTTAACAGGATTAGGAATAAAAGATTCTAATAATAGTAAGTATTTTACGTTTAGGATTATGATGGAAGATACCATCATTAACCTTAGCCCTAGGACTTGTTCTAACACCATTAACGTCCTGACCTAGAGCTTAACACCATCCTATTTTCCTTGGTTGGTGAAATACTTGGCTTTGTCTTAAATTTTCTTTTTCATATTAAAACAGCTAGTCTAACAGTTTGTGTTTGTTTAATGTTTTAAGGTCTTTCTCTTTTGATGTTTCTTCTTTGGGATAAGAAGCTTATGATGAGAAAGGGGGAACGGGTAGTCATCGTTTTCAGGTTTAGGCAAGGGATATTTAAATGCAGGAGGTTTAGCTAGGTGGCCTATTTCTGCTGCAGATCAATGGTGTTGAGCGCTTGACTGCCCTTTGTACTTTGAAAATCTCTTGCTAGATGCGTGAAGCCAGGAACACAAAACCCGTACATGGGCTGCAAAGTAAATTGCTTTGTATTAAAAAGTCCAGCGCACTTGAAGTTTCCAAGACGTCGCGTTTGGGTTTGACTAACTATGGGTTTTGGAGCCAATCCAGCGTTTTGGGTGGGGTGTACTTCCATTCCAGTTTTGGCTTAATCTTGGGGCTAAAAGCCGAACGCAGTCGTGTAGACTCAAACTCTACCTGATCTGGTGCTACAGCCTCTTAATCTACTTTTAAGGGGTAAGAAAGTTGGGGGGTGTGTGCGCGAAGGGGAGCAGGGGAAGCCATAGTACTGTAACGCAGTGTATTCATCTGCTGCATTCTACAGCAGCTCTCAGGTATCGTTTCTGATTAAAAAATGAATTTTAACATCAGTAGTGTCATAGGGTGTCAGTAGGTAAAGGAAATGGTTTGAGAAGGCTGCGTAATTTATATTCTCTCACTATTTGAGCATTTCGAAACAACACATTTAAGAAAAGTTATTTACGATGTTCACTGTTATCAAGAAAATTTAACAGTCATATTGTAAAACAATTTTTGTACTTTTTTTGCCCAGTTACTGGATTTGACATAGCAGGACTATTAAGTCTCTCTCTGGCAGAAGGTGTTAGGATGACTTTAATGGCACCAAGTGCCAAGATTTTATTTCCTACCTGAAATGCGGTGATACAGAGCAGCATAGTGTCCTCTCTTCCTCACTTGTGGCAAGCGGTAGCTCAGAGATAAAAGGCACTCTTACAAGTTAAACCCGTCGTACGTGATACGCTCAGTTTGGTCCCACGTTGTTATCTGTCACGGGCCACCTTCACAACAGCTTGACTCAGGCCAACTCAACTCATTTTTGAAGCAATATGAACTCCTGCACGTTAAGAACCTATCTCTGCACAGTGTCCTTTTCCTGATCTCTAGGAATTGCTACGAAGATTATTTTGTTAACCTCAAAATTATTAGCTGCATACTTTGGGCCTTTTCGTTGTTGGAGGGGGGAGGTTGACCCTCTTCTCCCCACTCTGTGAGTACAGCGATGACAGTCGCTGGAGCAGAATATTAACTCTTCAGGCATATAGTGCTGTGAATAATGTGTACTTTAAACTGGATCCTGCGTAGAACGGATACAAAAGGATTTTTTTAATGCACAAATCATCTTTAATGGAAATTGTCAAAAAATAGTGAAAACTCATCCCCTCCCCTCCTGCAGTCCTATTCCATTACGAGAAATTACAGTTTTTAAGAAACACAGAAAAGTGAGAAACTGTTGCAGCATAAAATGAACTATGATATATTGACACTGCAAATCCTTAATTAGGTGTTGTTTTTTTTAAAGTTGATGGAACTTAGATTTTTCTAATTCTTTTTTTTTTTCTCTGTTCAAATAACTTGATCTTTTCCTTTTCCAGTTGAAAGGGTGCCTTAGTTGGCCATTACTTTTTTTTTTAACAAAAATAGAGTCCTAAAATAATACGAGGTACATTATTTTTTTTATTTGCCGTGGTAACAGATTTGCACTTTTAATTTGACTGTGTTAAATGTTATGGAAGAAGCAGGTCATATTAGGATGAACTGTCTTTATTGTTATCCTAATACGTTTAAAGGGAGACATTCAAGTCATACTAATTTGTGTGATAATAACACCCTCATCTGGGCGGTCCCAAGCCAAGGAAATCACTTCATCTCATTCATCCTTTTGCTGAGTTATATTACATGTATTACCATGCATTAGTACCCTGTGTAAATTTGCCATCCTTTGAATGACAGTTTATTATAGTGGCACTGGCTAGTGCCTCATAGGTAGGGTTGTGTAGGCATCTTAAAGCAGGTTTTCTTCTTCAAAATATGCATATTTTTTGGATTTGAAGAACAGAAAGTAATTATCTGAAAATGGCAATTTCTCCACTGGGGGAAAATCTGTCAGGTGCTATTAAGAGGACTCCAAAGATTGGTGACAATTAGCTTTGTTTTCCGAGTTGAGCTCTGTTTCGAGTTGATCTCAGTTAGCCGCCAGTCATGTATGGTGGTTCGGGTTCCCCGAGCAAAGAGATTTGGGCGAGTGAAGAAATTCAGTCACTGGAGCCATTTTGGCTTCACCTTTTTGCACGGTGAATGAGCGTTTTCCTACGTGGATGGTGAGCAGCAGCTCCATCCTTGCACGTGTATGCTCAGGGTATGTATGGAGGCAAGTCACTGAAGTTTCCCTTGAAATTCCATCCGAGTGAGGGTTTGGCCAGATGCGGCTTCCTAATGTACAGTAAAAATGGTGGAATGGTAACGGGCAGCACGGTGGGGATTCTGCTTGGGTGGCTGGAGGGAACTTCTGGCTGGAAACACCCACAGTTCAGGTAATCGTGGTGCTCCTGGAAGACTGCTACAGCTGTTGTGTTTCTGGCAGAGCGTTTCCACCTGGCTCATCTCATAGACGGAATTATTGTGAGAAGAAGAGAGCATATTTTACTCATTTTGGTTTGCGGTGGGTTTTATTTTTTTTTTTTCCCCCCAATTTGATCTTTCGTCACTGAAAATTTCCAAGGACGCCTGTCATTCTGTTTCTATGGGAAACTCCAAATCAGTTCTGTAGGTTAATCTAGTAAAATCAAACAAAATCATGTAAAAAACAAACAAACAAAAACCCTACCCCCCTTCACACCTTGAAGGCTTAACTTTTAACAAGTGATCCTCCAGAGAATATATATCAAATTATGCTTTGGTGGAATTTTACTTAAGTTGGTGACTGTTTTATAAAGGCTGTTGCCGTACAGTGCTATTTTAAGACTCTTCCAGAGGCTGTGCATCATGTCCTAGGCTAAGAACATTTTAAATACATGCTTAAAAGATAGAAAGCCACTGAATTCACTGATTAAAATACTTATGAAGTTTAACATGAAAAGAATCTCAAATGTAGCTTAGAAAATAGCAAGTATTTTTTTTTATTCAAATAAACCGAACATGTTGGTTCAGGGAAGTCCCAGTCTCTTAAAAGTCCTAAATCTATATGAGAATGAGAAATCCAAGTTAAAAAGCACTGATTACTGGACTAACTACATGTTGGGCCTTATGATCTGGGTTATAGGGAGCATATCCGTGGCTGGTTGGAGACACAAAGTTGTGCATTTGGAGGCCCTGAGGTGCAAGAAGAACCAGTGTAGCGATACTGATGCAGTGAGGTTTCTTGGGGACAGAAGCTTCTGCCCACACTACACCAAAAGCCACGTTTCTAGAGTTCCCCTATGAACGTGCTGAGCTTTTTCCCGTTTTTTTTTTCTTTTTTTTTTTTCCTTTTTAAAAAAAAATAATTAAACAAAAGTTCTTGTCTTACAAGAGCCTGGCCCGAGTGGGTAAGTGCCGAGGGGAGCGGAGGGTAAGCCAGTCGTGCCCGACGTCGTTCTGCTGTGCCTCGTGGGCTTCACGTCTCTGCCTGGCTCCTCTGTGTATGCGTGCCGCACCGCAAAAAGTCTACGAACAAGCTACGGATGGAGCATTTGCCTCTCGAATTTTTGTGCTTTTGTTGATTTGTCGCATAAATGTTATATAAATGTAGCTTTTTATGTGTTAATATTACATACTGTGGAGGTGCTCGCAGTCCCCTCAGTATTCAGAAGCTCTATTTAAAAATTAACTACAGAGCAGGTTCCACCATTTTATGGCATTACCTGGTTTAACGTGAGCACATGAATTATTAATTGTCTGTCTTGTTAAGTACCAGATCAGGGGCTGTTGCTGTAGATGAGGGAGGAAAAAAGCATGCAGTGTAAAAAGTACTCTGCCAAGCAGTTGGAAAATAAAAAATAAAACAAACTCAAAACTCGACGTGAAGTGTGAGCCACGGGTGGTGGCTTCTTGTGAGACAGTGGGGAACTTTCCTCAACCTGCTTGGGCCGTCCTTGCCGAGGTGCTCATCAAATAAAAATCACAGAACACTGCATTTTCACAAACTTACCTGGACGATGAGAAATCTGAGCTGAATAATTCATGTTTAACAAATGCTATGAAGGTCTGTGGACTATTTTTCTGACCTATCTGTAGAAATGACTTCATTCCAGCACGGTCCATTGACGGTGGTTAGAACTGCCTTTGCTAACAGCTACGGTGCTTAGTGCTCATCACGGTCTCTCCCTTGAATGGGGGTGAGGGGTTCGGTTTTCCTGTCACATGGTAGCAGTGCCTGGAAAACAGACGGATACCCACCTCTCTTTTCAAAGAAAGCATTCTACAACATGAAGCAATCTTTTTTACTTTTTGTGCCTCGAGATTTGTTGTTTTGGAAGAACAGAAATCAGCCCAAAATTCAAGAAATAAAAGGACGCTGAAATAATTTTATAATCAGATTCTTTCTTGGGCAGATTCAAATTGTGGCCGTAAGATGAATGAATGAGTGTATTGCAAAACTACTGCACTTCGGTACTAGAGGTGGAGAAATCCAGTGGTTTATGAGTAGCAGAATCCTTGATACATACTGGAAAACGCTGGGCATTTCTACTTTTTCTCATGATGCTTTAAGAGGTGCCGACGATGACTTTCTGCTTTCTGAAAATGAAAGGCCAGCGTCGCTCCGGGAAGTTAAATACATTTTAAGATTTTGCAAAACCTGAAGTTAAAAAGCCCCGTTTTGCACAATCGTATTGGTACATTTGACTTGGGCAAATATTTGCCTAAAGACCTGTTGGGAGTAGTGGAGTTCAGAGATAAGTGAAAAGCGTTTCCTGAAGGGTCGTTCCCCGTCACTCCTCAGTTCAACCACTGTCCTGTCCCTGTATCTTCTGTTCACCAAACGCTTTTACTAATTAGTGCCTGTGTACTCAAATGCCTAGAGAATTGTTTCTCTCCATGACGGCAACGTTACTTGCCTGGGTTTGTCTGCTGTCATACCAGCTTTCTCTCTTCCACATCCCCCCTCCTTGGTTTTCTTTTTTCAATGTTTTTGTGGTTTGGGTTGCAGCCCTCAGTCTGCTGTATTTGCTCATCAGCTACCTGGGAGACGGGGTGTAGCTGTTTTGTCTTTTGTGAAAGGCAGGAAAATAGCGAGGTCAAGGAATTAACTCTTTTTCTCAATAATCTAATACACGTAGTAGTTGTTGTGTTGGGTTTTGGTGTTTTTTGTGTGGTGCTTTATTTTTTTTTTTTTCCCTCAAGCTTTCTTCCCTGTTTGACCCATAATTTTCTCGTGGAGAAGGTTCATTTTTCCTTCTCCCTAATTATCCTTGACCTACAGCTCATGAAGGGGGCTCCTGATTGTCCAGCTGATTTCAAACCTCAGTGAGTGCGGAGTAATACGTCATTCCCAGTGAGCTGGAACAAACAAGGCCATTCTCTATCCCCACATGAAATTCTGTGTTTAAATCACACCATATGAAACCTATATCTCAGCGAGGTCTTCAGGCTGTGGCAGTACACAACTGCAAACTCCCATAGAGGACCGAAGCGTCCCACAAAATGTGGCAAATTTCCCACAAAGTCCTGCAAATTGCAGCAAAATTCATGGGAAAAGAGACAGGAAATGATTTTTCCTGCCTGGGGAGAGCTGTTGTAGAGGTCTGAGCTGCAGGTTCCCACAAATGTTGGAGGAAAAATACATTTTTTTAATATTGCACTATGGAATATATCTCTTTTCCTATTTCACACTTAGGGGAAAGCACTAAAAAAATTTAGTAAGTGTTATAATGTTACTTTCCGCTGGTGTGATATGGCAAACACCACAGGTATATGTATTAGCACAGTATAATACAGGGATGCTGGATAACGTGACTGCTGCCGAACGTACACTCCTGTTTCACCTACAACTTGTCGACTCCCTAAAGTGGCAGCACTTGAACCGCTGCCATTTCAAATATTAGTAGAAAGCCGCATATTCTTTCATGCTTCGGTTATAAAGGGAGTATATAAATTATTTAATTGGGAGAAAGTATTGCATTAATATATTTACACTTCTAATGCATTTACAGAAACATGCTCCTCCCTAGCGAGAACAGTAAAAGATTGGTGTAAAGTTGCAGCGGAGACACGACTGCGGATTGCAAGGAGTTATATGCAGAGAAGGAGCTCCTTTTCATCCTCTCGTAGAAGGTGGTTGCCTCATTTTTCCGAGCGAGATACAGCTGCCTGCTCTACCCTTGCTGGAGCTCTGCCAGAGCTGAGTTTTCCCTCAAGAAACATGTGGTTGTTATACATCCGTCTATTTTGCCTCGCTGCTCCCTTCATCTCAAGGGCAACTGCTCTCTACAGATCACTTGTCCTGTCCCAAACTGAGTTTGGGATAATTGCCCCACCGGTGCGATGTGTCTTCATCTGACTGCCAATGTCAACTCAAAGGAATGCATTTTCCTAAAAGTCTTCTAATTTAAGCATACTGAAGCTTTTGCGCTAGTCTAGTTAACTTGTGATCTGCTTAGGCTTATGTTTCACAGGTACAGCTAGAAGTCTGAAATATTTAAAACCATATGCCTGTTTGCCTCAAAGAAGAGGCCCTGTTTTTTAAATTTCATTTAATCCTTTCTGGATTTACACTTTAAGGCAATGGATTCTCAGCCGCTGTAAAAGCGCTGAAATTAGAGTCCAGATTAACCACAGAATTTAAGAGTAGCGTCAACACTGAGAGTGGTTTTGAATGAGATGTGGGTGTTTATTAGGAATGCTCTGGTGCACAAAACCCACTCCCGAGCTGGATAGAGACGGAGTTAAAGGAGTGAGCCAAAAGGATCAGGGAATACTGTAGGCTTGTGTCCATCCAGTGCCTGCAGTCGCAGTTTAGGTGCTGGAACAGAAATGTGAATAGAATAGGCCACTCTGGGTAGACAAGATGTTGGTGTTGTCCGTAATGTTCTATGGAGCCTGAGGAGTTACCTAGTGATGTGAGCGTGGCCGTCAGGAAGAGTGACCTCTTTCGGGTGGGCTTTCCCACCTTCCTATGATTGCAGCTCATGGATTTCCAGAGATAAACCTATACCTTTAATGAAATGTATCGGGCTGCTCCTGGCACAAGGGTTTGGTAAAAAGGAACCGGTACATCTGTTTAATCAGGAAATGTTTCTTAGATCTAGGTTAGCAATTTGGATCAAAGCTGGGAAAGAGAAGATTAAGGGAGAGAGGGTTGGTGAAGACCAGCCTGGTTTATATGGCACTTGGCTCTGTCTCGGTCAGGACAGGTTTCATGTCCTGAGCCAGCGGAGTAGGAGTGGACCCCACCACTGAGCTACTGTGGATTAGCAAAACTGCTCTGTCAGGATTTGGAGAAGGCTGCTGGTCTCCTCTTATACTTTCTCCTGCATTCCTTGTTCAGTTCTTTACCTTTTTTTTTTTTTTTTTTTTTGTAGCTGGACGTGGGGAGGTAAATGAGAAACTTGTTTCATACACGCTGCTGGCTGTAGAGAAACAACTCCATCTTTAAATGACCTCCAGACAGAATAAGCTCACCTTCACCAAAATGGAACTCTGCTTTTGTTGCTGAAGTTAGTGCTTGTTGTGAGAAACACAGGCTCAACCACCCTTTGAGTGTGGACTCGCTGCGTGCCGTCGGACAGCGTAGGCTTCACTTGCTGCCTTGACCTAGAGTTGTGTGTTTGACAAAGTGCATTTCTGTTAATACTTAAACTATGAGGGGACCTGCCAACAGCTCTCTGCAATTTTATTGCTTTCATTATTTTAATCACCCCCATATAGTACCAAAAAAAGTATACATGTATTTACTAAAAATATTCATGAAAAATCCTCCTTGTGGGGAGAAAAAAAAAAAAAAAGAAACAAACCAAGAAAACCCTGTCTCCCAAGCCTGAAGTTAAGTGGAAATGCTTTTGATGCCGCCTTTTTAATAGAATAAAGATGTGCAGTAAAAGCGCAACAGGCATTATAACAGAATGACCCTCTGTCCATTTACTGTTACTAAGAGAGCAGCAGCCCTCGGCTCGCTCCTCTTAGCTTCCTGAAAGGTGTTACAGCTTTGCCTCAGAGGTCTCGTATCCAGGATAACAATGATTTACCTTATTTACTCGAGGCTGACCTACCCTTTAGTATACTGCTCCTTCACTTAGTCAGCTCGATGGGTGCCAGATATTGTTCTCCTGCAGGAAGTTCTTCCTGGAATTCTGCAGCAAACCAAAGGCTCAGGCAGTGGGAAAATGAAAATAAGGTCAACTTTCCCTTAGGACTAGAGAATACAAGAAATGCACTGACACCATTTGAGACCTCCTTCCCAGAAAAATAGAAGCCACAAATACAGCCAGATTCCACAAACTGATTCAAGTATGTAACCATTTCTTACCATCCCTCTTTCTTTTTTTCAGGATGAATTTCAACTAACCTGTGTTTAAAGTAAAGATAAAACCGGTTAATTTCTAGGAGAGATTTGTTCAGAGACTGCTGGCTCGTTTTTTAATATGCAGAAATGTTAAGATGTACCGGGTATTACCCAGCCCAAACAAGCCTTTGCAAAAACAGGGGCACAGCAGATAACTTGGGGAAGGCGGAGTGGCAGTATTTATTTGTGCCATTAATCGCACTGTTAATCTAACTTCAAATAAGCAAACATTCCCGGTAGGTCTCAGCTAACGTCTTCCTGGTTGGCCGGCGAAAATGCGAAGCATCTCTGAGAAGGTCTGTGGTGTTGAGCAATGCTTAACATACATCGGTGACAGGACTGAGGCATGTGTATTTTTAGGTTATTAATAGTTCCTTTCACCCCACTTGGCCCCAGTTTCCAGAAATTATGAATCATAGTTTTTGATAAAACGGAAAAGAGCAACGGCGAAGAAAAAGATGTCCGTATTTCCTAGGAATTGTTGCTGAGTGTCAGTTTGTCAAACATGCCTCCTCTTCACATTTGTCTTCCCTTTCTGAAAAAGGGTCTGGAGAAAGGCTTGGGTCTGCTTTTTAAGATACAGAGATTACTGACAAATTACAGACCGGTGATAAAAAAAGAGCTGATGATGAGGACAAGGAATACTGTTGAGCTCAGGCAATAAAAAGTGACAGAGCTGAAAAGTTACCAAGGAATGTTTCAGAGAAACAAAGGATGTGGTCTTAGGGTCTCTAGAGAGCGCAGTTATTTTATTATATTCTGTTCCTATTATCACTTTCATTTTGTTCCAGGGAGATTTTCAGCAACTTGAGAAACAGATTTTTGGGGCCAGCTATCCCTCAGATATGGGCACACAACTCCCCTTGGCTTTAGTTGGAGCTCTGTGTAGGCATCCGAGGGCACCACGTTGCCTTTGGTGGGTGGCCTTCTGCAGCCGTCACAGCCTCCAGATAGACACCCGCACAAACGCAAGCATCCAAAAGCGGCTGCTTTAACCTCTCATTAACGTGAAAGGCTCTTAAGGCAACGGGGATACGTTAGTTAGGAAGTATTGAGGAAAAAAAGATTATATATTCTGAGGCTGCTTTTATCCCCTTTGCATCATAATCATAACTTATTTTTTTTTTTTTATTCATTGAACCAGCAAGCACACGCAGTCGCTGTAAAACAACCACTAGATCCCATGTGAGGTACCGTTTCAATTTTACGGTAAATTTCCTGTTTTATGGATTCCTTTCTGAAAAACTCCTCACGGTATTCTCCAAAGAATAAGAACTTTTCTTTAAAACGTAAGAAATTGCTGCCCTGTTAATAGTATTTTGCCTTTTTTTTTATTTTTTACTTTGTCTTTATCTTTGGTTTCACTGATTGCTGTTATTACTTCTTAAATGTTTTATTTCTATTTTACATGCTTCTCATTAGGGTTGCTATTTTAGGGTCGTCTTGAAATATATATTTTATTGCATTCAGCTAATTACATAGAACTTCTTCAGATGTGAGAATGCATCTTATTTACAAAACCCCCCTCTGATCAGGCAGTAGTTAAAATACATGTACAGGATATTACAATTTGAAGTGTGCAAGGCATTTGTGTTTTAATTAAATCTTAGAGGAGAAACTTGTTCACGTGAATTACTGGCTGGATTTTTAGCAGGTTGTATAAATGGTGACAAATTACATCTTTGTATTCAGGAAGAGTGTGGAGTTACTTGGTGAAAACCACTACATATGTTAAATCTTTTTAGTGTCTGCTATAAATATTAAAGATATGTGGGTATGAAATTGTATGAGTGCAAACGACCCAAGAGTAATTAAAATACTTGATCTGCTTCTGTTTGGTACCAAAAAAAAAAAAAGTCTGATTTTCAGACTATCTTTAAAACAAAAAAAAAAGGGAGGAGAAGAGAAGAAATATCTATATTAGCTGTAGCTTCTTCTTACAGCATCAATATTTATGGTGCAATGGGGCAGGGCGGATAAGGTTCAAAGCAGTTAAGGAAAATCCTAAAGGGCAGCGCTTGGTTCATACCCTGGTTTACGTGGTGCGACACCTGAGACGCCTTCCCCGTGAATGTAGATTTATTCTACTGTGTGTTTTGGTGTCTGTTTATTCTATATATATATCTCCACCTTCAAGATACTTCGTATCTACTCCATTCTATGCAAGAATCCGTCTTGCTGGAAACATTTAAAATGCTCCACCTCCAGTAAGAGATGCTCCTGAAGGTGGGTCTTGCAGGTGATATGTCAATGTTTTGGGGCCGTGAAGGTCAGCAATATCTTATTTACTTGAACCAGAGCTTTGAAAAACTATGTATTTCCCACCAAAAAATGATTGCGTGTCCATGCACTTGGTGTAGCTAGAGAAATTAAAACTGCTGGCAGGAAACTGGCTTTGCGAAAATGAAGAGGTTTTACATTCAGTGAAATCTGCAGAGGAGACTGCGTAATTACTGGTGAACCTCTCATGCTTGCAAAAATACCCTAATATGTCTGTCTAGAGTACAAGTGCTCATCTTCAAAAATGACACCTCTATTAAATTAACTTGTTTCTGCCAGCCTCTTGTTTACTTAAGGCTGCTTTCACTGTTTCATAAAATGCCAATAATGGAGATGACTTACGTCATCTCCTTTGACATGTGCTCTTTGATGTGTTTTTATCCCGTATGCACACGAAAGGATTTAGGTCTTGTGATTAGCTCGAAAGACTTGAGTTTTTTGTCTTTTGCTTGCAAGTTTCGACCTCCAGTTTCAACGGTGCTGGATATTTTCAGTGGCAAGTTGAAAAGAAATGCAGCAGCAGGTACTTACTTTCTGGGAACTCGGTCTATGTGTGTACGTGTACATGCACCTATAGATGGATGAAGATATGTATTTACAAAATATACATATAAAAATCTGCTTTTAGTTTGTCTAACCAAGGGGGTGGTGATATTACCCTTAGCAGATGTCCCTAAAGATTAATTTAATCCCTACCAAGCCGTTAGAGGTCTTCAGACAAAAAGTGATATGAATGTTCTTAACAAATGAAACGGAGATTAAAGGTTTCATTTTTAGGCATGAATTCAACAAGAATTTCCACTGGAAAACTTTTATGGGAGTTGTTCCCAGGGTTTTTTGGACATCTTTGGGCAGCAAAACCCTCTTGCAAAAACTAGCAAACACTCTTACTTTTTCTGAAGTACTGCAAGCCCCGTGTGCAGAGTTAGCTGCGTGAACATGGAAATTTGCTTTGCTTACAATACGTTATTTTTCTAATCTCAGTCTGCTGTCTCAGTTTCTTCAAACTTCCTCTATTCTGATGGCAGGCTTTTAGTGATGACTAAAATTTTAAGCTAACGCTTTTTTCTGGGTCTTATGAAATCTTAGGTGGTGTGGCGGAGACTGTCGTTGTTGTTATGATGATGAATACCCCAAAATCTTTAAAGATGAAATAAAAAGTCAGTGTCTTTTCTAGTTAATGTAAGTGTCCTCACCTTGAGGGTAAAGGTGTTTGCCAAAATACATATAGTGCTTCAATAGGGTATCTCCTTCCATGGGCAGTGGAGGGAGGGCTGCAGCTACCACGTGCACACCCGACATGACCGTAAGGATTAGAGGACAGAAGAACTTTTTGACTGTAGAAGGCACTGAACTAGTCCCAACAGCAGAGGTTTCCTCCCTGGTTTGCTTTTCTTTTTTAACGTATTGATTAATTTGTTCTTGTACGCCCACCTAGTGACTCTTGTACCTTTTGCATCTGATAAGGTAATCAGCACTCTTCTCCTGTGTGTTTTCAGCAAGATTTCTTCTCTTCCCCTATTTAGCAGTGTTTCCCCTTGTTCGGAAGGCGCATTAAGGAGAAAAGTGCATTTTCCACTTAAGCATTATCTCGGGAGCCTACTGTGCCTCTGAAATTCAAACTCCAGCACTCAGCAATAACTTTAGGAGAAAAAACAGGGGGTGTTTAAAGTTGGGAAGAGCTACTAACCCTGCAGCTTCTGATGTGCTGGTTCTCCAGGTGTGGCGGCGTGAGGTGGTTTTAAAACACAGACAAATTACTTCTAAGCATTCCCATAGTGATTTCCATGGCTCAAATGAGTCGCTTGACTTTGTGCTTCTCTGGTTTTGAGCGTTTGCAGCCAATTTTGGCAGAGCCCCTCTCCTACGCTGGCTCCTCTGCGAGCATCTCACTCCAGGCATCATGCAGAGGAAGGGGAAAAAAAAAAAAAAAAATCGGTGCCTGGTTTTGTTTGTTGTGGTTTGGGCCCCGCTGCTGCTCGCACTTAGCCCAGGCGTGAGGTTCATCGCTTTTTGTGCGCCGGGAGAAAGGAAGCTGCCGCCGTGGGGAAATCCGGGAGCTTCCTCTTCCTGCTGGTCAACTTCTTTCTTCCCGGGGTTGGCCTCTTTCCCAATGGGCTGCTCAAAGCCCAAAGCTCACTGGCTGAAATCCTGGCCTAATTAAAACCCGTGCCAAACCTCCCATCGACTTCAAGGCTCTCACCCAGCCTGTTGTCGCGTCCAACGGTCGTCTCGCTCCATTGTTTATGGGATTGTTCCGATGGGTTTTCAAGGGTGATGCTCAAGCAGCTCCCAGCTCTCCTCCCCTGCGGACAGGCAGACGGCTCCAAACTGAGTTCATCATCAGGCAGCATTTTATCAGTTTTAGCACAATATCTTTGTAAATGAGGCCAAAACAAGACCCAGATCCTCCACAGTTCCTTCGTAGCTGCAGCCTGGAAGTGTGAATTCTTCTGGTTTGGTTTGGTTTTGTTTTGTTTTGCTGATGCAGAGTGACTGGGAGATCCCTGTGCGACGCCTCCCGCAATGTAATTATGCACGTGCGGAATTTGGGGATGGGGATACATTAGAGAGCCAGTGGAAATGGCAAGAGGACATCCAAGGAAAGGGTTTAGTCCATAAACTACAAGTTGTCCCTTTGATAGACCAAAAAAACCCCAACCCAGCTCTCCAGCGATAATGTACAGGGGCAATGTTCATGCTGTTGTAAGAATATATTTTTCAGTCTCTGGAGATGTTGATGTGAAAAGTAGTTAAAAAGCAGCTTTAAGAAATTAATTATTAATAACTGAAAAAGTCTTTATTTGGGGTTGATAGAGCACCTTTTTTTTTTTTGTATTTCCCCCAGGTTTCCCAATATATTAAGGTTGGGGTTTTTTGTTTTGCTTTCTTATTTTAAGGAAAAGGGGCTTTTCATTGGGTTAAGCCATTTACTTGAACTTGTTTGGTGCCGTTTGCTATAAAACAGAAGGCAAATATAAACATAAACCAAATGATTATGCAAGCTAAAAGAATCCCAAAATAAAATATTCAGACTCGATTTGCAAGTGGCTCGCTCTGTGGTCCCTCTGACCTCAAACACAACAGAAAAACACATTATTGAAAACCGCTAAAAAGTAAATAGCGCTCTTGGCTAGCAATGGCGAAGGACTCGATCCTGCCCATGCCCTGAGCATCTCCGCTGGCCTCCGCCGGTCCCTCGCCAGGTCGTCTCCCCAACGCATCCCACATGCTTGGCCGTGCTGCTCCTGCCCCGCCGCCGCTCCAGGAAAAGGATTCGTAAACCACTTTGGAAATATTTACTTTTAGTTCAAGCCCTTAGTGTTTGTTTTTAAGGTTCTTCTAGCAGAGAATTCAAGAGCACGTAGATGCGGATGAGGTTATTGGATGCGAAGGGTTTGAACCGCGTCATGAGAGCCGTTGGGTGCCGAGCCAGGTACGCGGGATGTTGCTGAAGGAACCGTGGCCAGATCCTGCCTTCCTCCAGGGTGCGGATCTCCTACGGACTTTGACATGTGGTGGCGCAGACTACCAGCACATTGAAGAACTGGTGTGCCCTTTGGTTTCTGTGTTAGAAAAGCATGAAATCTCCTTAATTTGTCATTTACTCTTGGTACTACAGGATGGATCTGCTAATGCCAGAGCTTTTGTTTTGCAGAGTGATTTTTTTAAACCTCGTAATGCAGCAAAGGAGACTGTGCAGCATACAGGAATCCTCCTGGAAACATTCTTATCTCCTCTAAAAAAAAAAAAAAAAAAAAAAAAGAAAAAAAAGGCAAGTGAGAGAAATTATTTCATAGATTTAATAAACAGTTCAAAGTCTCCTGCAGGACTTCTCCTACTATGCATGTTTTTCATTGCTCTTTAATGAGTAAATGACCCGTTAATGTGCATAAGAACATATCAGAAGCACATGGCAGTGAAGAAGCTTGGGTGGTAGTAGATTTGATCAAAGATTTTCAAATCTGACCCCAAGTATTTGATGAAGAAGATTAACATGGAGACAATTTACCAAACAAATACAGCATTAAGAGCCAAGAGACAGGCTAAGGGAATTGAAGGCTCCAGATTGCCCACATAAAGAATATCGTTAAACATAAAGAAAACAAAGCCAGGACAAATGTCTGGGATGTGGAGTCCCATGGAACAGGACTTCTGCTGCCGATTGAGTCTTTTTTTTTTTAATGCTATTTTTAATATAGCATGTAAGATTTTTTTTTTTTTTTTCTCCCAAATAATAATAATAATGAAAAAAGTTGTGCCTGTGACCTGGGTTCTAACAGTGTTACTCTAAGCGTTTAAAAAAGCTTTCTGGAGCAGAATTGGTTAATTAGTGCTTTGTGTTACACTGTGTTACATATGACCCAACCAGAGATAAAAAGGTTTAAAGGTCTCTTGTAACCCTGCAATGCCATTTGTAACACAAAAATAACCCCCTTTCATTACTGGCATGCCACTGTAGCAGGCAGGTTATTTTTTCCCTTCGCTGCAATGAGGGCAGCTTTCGCATCAGAAGAATTCTTGGCAAATTAATGCGCTACCTCTTGGGCTAATTAAATTAGAAAGGATCAAAAATACAGAGCAGCTTTTGTGGTGGACACAATGTTGTGCTTCATGCATCTTGCTCAGAGAGGAATTTCTGCCATTTAGCCCCTTTTTGCCTCTAGCAGCGTTCTGGACTCTCTAACACAGTCAAGTTCCTAATTTGCCTCAATGAGAGAGAATTATTAACTGATAATAAGAAAAGGAGCATTCACAGCTCCAGGCTGGGCTGTGTGGAAAAGGGTGAGCTACACAGCACCTGAAGCGCATGCAATTTTTATTAATTCCTGCCTAAAACAACGCATTCAGGAGTAAAATTGCTGTGCAAATGACAAAAACAATTATAATTTTGATTCTTCGGTTCTGAAAATATGAACTGCTTTATCTCAAATATGGCTAGATTAAACTAGTAATAAGTTCACCTCTCCTTGAGTCTCCACTGAGCCTTGTTGGTAGTGGCAAGTGCGTTTCATTGGGAAGTTGGTTCCACTTAAATCGATTGTTCTTGTCTCAAGAAATACTTTTGAAGGCACGAGATGCGTTTGGTTTTTTTTTTTTGGTTTGTTTTTTTTTTCTTTTTCATTTAAGCTAGCGACGTAAATGGTAAAACTGCTTTTACCCATTGCAAACAGCAAATGTGCTGTTTAGAGAGAATGTTCTATACAATAAGAGGTATTAAACTGTACCTTGGATAACGTAAACTGATGAAGCAAGGATGTGCAGAGATGGATGTTGGCTTATATAGGCGCTTTTTTTTTTTTCTCTCTCGACTGAAAGACATTTCTTGTTAGCGCAGAGATATGTTTTCTAACAGACATCATTGCCGGAGTCGGACAGGACTGTGCTCCTCTTCGAAATGCAATTAATGGACACGACCGACCAGGCACAGGGGGCCTTACTCTGCCTGCACTTAGGCAGGGGAAACGTTGATTAAAGCTAATGGGAGTTGGCTGGGCAGGGAAAAGAGGACGAAGGCCCTGCATGGAAACCTGAAAAATAATTCTTTGCCCAAGAACCCCTAAACTTTTTCTGCTTTCAAGATATTCAAACCTCTGCGTTTTTTTCCTATGCGGATACTGACCATAGTATTTTTGGCCTACTGGTTCCGCTCAGTGCCGTACTGGAGTCTACTGGACTTTCAAGTACCATCTGTGCCTGCTTTATTTTTTATTTCAACCATGCAGGCTTTTACATGTGTCTGAAAGAAAAGGAAAAAGAAAATAATAATAATTAAAAAAAAAAGAAATTCAAAGACCTTGAAATAGTGAGGAGAGCGTGTATGTAAGTTACAGCAGCCCCAGGGTAACAGCATCTTGTTTGCTAATGATTCACGTGGAGTTTGTGACTAGACAGACTTGTATTTTCTTTTCTTTCTCAGAGAAGTAAAACTACACTGTTGAAATAGCTTGTGTTTCATTGGCACACTCAGCATCTTCTCAATTTTTTATTTTTTCTTTTTTTGGTATATGTTTAATTTGGAGGGGAAAAAAAAAAGCGTCTTAGTAACAGCTGAAAATCTGGAGGTTTGGGTAATTTTGTGCAAACAGTAGAAACGTGTACCAGCGTGCGGCACGCGCGTTTTGTGTGACTCGCGGTGGCAGGTTCTCTCTGCGTTTACATCAAATAACGCCCGGAGGAGGCCCTGGCGAGCCCCTGCGCAGGGTAACCGCCCGCCTGTGGAGGCGGTCCCTGCCCTGAACAATTGGAATCTAAATAGATGGGGAAGGGGAAAAAAGTTAGAGGGAAAGGAAGAAGAGCCAGGCTCGCTGCCAGGCGGGCAGCAGGATGGGAGCAGGATTGTGCCCCTGCACTCCTGGTACCCAGCCCTGCTGCCTCTGCACATCTAAAAGCCCTACAACTCATGGGGCAGATGGGATGGGGGGGACACAAAAAAAAAAAAAAAAAAAAAAAAAACCAAACAAAAAAGAAAAACAACAAAAAAACAAACAAAAAAACAAACAAAAAAACCCCCCACAAACGAACAACCCAAATGCCTAGAAAGTGAGAATTGAAGGATTTAAAAATTTGTCTCTCATATTCCTACTGCTTCAGAAGCAGCCGCTTGAAGGGGAAAAAAAAAAACCAACCCACCAGTCGAAAAAAACAGTGCACAGAGCGCCTAAATATTTTGATTAATTACTTCTAAAATAAAATATTCTTGACAGGTGTAAAGGTGGGAGATGATGACACATAGTTTACATTTTTTTTTTCTTTTTTAATATTATGGTACTGATTAAACAGCCCTATGTAGAGCCTTTAAGACTGCCAAGAATCTGGAGCTCCATGTCGCTGTGCTGACCGCGTTGGGCTGCGTTTGTTTATTTTTGTGAAAAGGAGGGGGAACGGAAAATGAGAGTGTGTGTGGCACTTGGGCTCGGAATGTGCTTCGGTGGGAAATGGCCCACCGGTACCTGGACGTGGTGGGAGGACGCTGGTCTGGGGACTTGTGGTTGTGTCAGGCCGCTGTTATGGGTTGCTGCGTTCATGCAAAAACTCTGGCAAAATACCAAATTGTAAAATAATTCTGTTGTCATTTTTAAAGATTTTAGGTGAGCTGGGTCACCCGCTGGTTGGACAAGTCACAAAAGAAAAATGTTCTTTCTGTGTGTCTGAGAATGGGCAGAAAGAGAGTTTTACGGCATGACTTTTGAGATGGGAGGGCCATGAAGGCCAATTCCAGGACAACTGGAAGAGTTTCCAGGGATGAGTTGGACACCTTTTTGCTGGATTAACAAGCTGTAAGTAACACAGGAGCCAAAATCACCACACCAAAATCAGTCGTTGATATGGCTTACCCATCTGCTGGCAGAAGAGATGGCTTCAAATGTTTCTGGCTGCTTAGGGGAGGGATCAGCGAGGCACTTACAGTGGGCTATGGCGGAGTATAGGCATGAATAAAACTATAAAAAAAAAATTCTTAACTAGAACGGAAAAAATATTTTTATAAAATTATTCAAGAGTGGGAACGATCTCTCACAAGTCTGTCGAAGTCTTTTGAAATATTATTTCCTGTATACTCATTAGAGCAATCTGGGAAAGAGAAAAGATGATTATGCACATAATTTAGGAGAAGAGAGAGAAAAACTTGGATATTTCAAGCAAAACCAAAAGGTTTGTATTAGTCAATCATTATGAAAAGAGAAACTCCTGAACTTGAATTTATACATTTACATGAAATCATTTTGTGGAAGTATCGCTTTCAGTTTCTAGACTTTTACCAGGAATATTGTGAAACTTGGACAAAATGGTAACCTGATTGCAGTTAATTCTTAAAGCTTGCTGAAGTTCACTTGCCAGGACTTTCTACAGCCCACGGATGATAGAGAGACTTTCTATCCAGGTGACTCCCAGTAGTACAAGATTGGACATGAAAATCATCTCACAAAATATCCCACGTACATGCAGAAAAAATGAAAACCCGGGTAGGTTCTGATTGCTTTTTACAGTTTGAGATGGGAAATGAGGTTTTTGGCAAGGAAAACCAGCCATCAATTTTAAAGGCATAGAGAACCTACTCTACCGGTTCTGCATTTCCAGGTCTTCTGTTTGCAGTGTTGTCCCCTCTTGTGCTTGGTTTGCACAGTAGCAATGGCTTCTGTCCCCCGTGGTGGCTGTGATATTTGATTACCAGGAATTTAATGATTTAAATAAAATATCACACGCATCCCGTTATCATAAGCACAGAAAATATTGCTGGTTGCCCTTCCCTTGCTTCTGCCTGGGGTCGCTAGAAGAGTGAGACTCAGGGGTTTAAGCCCTTTGGTGCTTAGGCACGTGCTGAGGGTCTCAGAAATGCTGCTTGTTCTGCTGCTGCTCTGTTATTTAAGGGGAGCCGGAGGGGATTACGCAGCTTCAATCCCAGGGGATCACGGGTGCAAGCATCAGGGCTTGCCTGGAGAGAGGTGCAACAAACCTGTGGAAGCTGCAAACATCTTTCTGCTGCAAACATTGAATCATAGGATCATTTAGGTTGGAAAAGACCCTTGGGATCATCGAGTCCAACCGTCATCTCCACTCTACAAAGTTCTCCCTTACACCATATCCCTTAACACCACATCTAAACGAGTCTTAAACACATCCAGGGATGGTGAGTCCACCACCTCCCTGGGCAGCCTATTCCAGGGTCTGACCACTCTTTCTGGGAAGAATTTTTTCCTAATGTCCAGCCTAAACCTACCCTACTGCAGCCTGAACCCATTCCCTCTTGTTCTATCACTAATTACCTGTGAGAAGAGACCAGCACCAACCTCTCTACAGTGTCCTTTCAAGTAGTTGTAGGGAGCGATGAGGTCTCCCCTCAGACTCCTCTTCCTCAAACTAAACAGTCCCAGCTCCTTCAGTCACTCCTCATAAGATTTATTCTCCAGGCCCTTCACCAGCTTTGTTGCCCTCCTCCGCCCTCGCTCCAGCACCTCGAGATCTCCCTCGTATTGAGGTGCCCAGAACTGGACACAAGACTCCAGGTGTGGCCTCACCAGTGCTGAGTATGTGGGGACAATCACCTCCCTCCTTCTGCTGGTCACACTATTTCTAATACAAGCCAGGATGCCACTGGCCCTCTTGGCCACCTGGGCACACTGCTGGCTCATGTTCAGCCGCTTGTCAATTAGAACCCCCAGGTCCTTTTCTGCCAGGCAGCTCTCAAGCCACACGTCCCCAAGCCTGTAGTGATGCATGGGGTTGGTGTGGCCCAAGTGCAGGACCTGGCACTTGGCCTTGTTGAAGCTCAAACCATTAGCATTGGCCCATCGGTCCAATCTATCCAAGTCTCTCTGTAGAGCCTCCCTATCCTCATGTAGATCAACATATTAGTGATACGTAAGAATTTGTCTTGTAAGAAGAAATGTAAGAAAATATAAGAAATTGTCTTATATTGGCGATATGTAAGAAATTGGGAAATAGTAACGGTTTAACCCAGGTAAATTGAAGTTCAGCTGCTGCCCCAACTGCATCTTCCAGTCGGTGAATCACAGTGGGATGTGCGAGGTGGTAAATCCTTCTTTGCCCAGGTCAGCCCTGCGTGAGCAGCCGGACCCTCAGCCGGGACCAGAGCAGAGCCCCACTGGCAGCTCTGCAAGAAGCCTGGCTTCTCCTCCTCCCCCAGGTCGCATCCCTGCCCCAAACATATGGGCGCTCTTCTTCGGCAAATTCTGTTGATGTCTGTTTTCTAAACGAACGTCGTCCTGGATACACAAACTGTTGCACGCTTTTCAGGCAAAACCAGTTTGGTGCTGATGATTCACTCCACGCAGCTCTGCCCAGGCAGAGTGATTCTTATTTTATTTTATTTTATTTTATTTTAATTTTTATTTTATTTTTATTTTATTTTTATTTCCCCATGAAATTTCCTTACAGTTGAAACATTTCTGGGCTGTATTGTTTTCAGTGGGGACTTCCTCTTTTTCTGACGTGCTAAAGTATGATATTTAGTCATTGGCTTGGTATGTTGGAGATGCAGAATTAAATTTACATTTTCCTTAACTTGGAGGTTGGTAATGAAAAAACACATTCTGCATCCAAAAAGATGGCTCTTGATCTCTGGGTATGTGTTATCTTATACTATCTGCATGGAGGAACTGATGACTTTGAATCTTGGAAAAGAAAAAAAGAAAAAAAAAAATTCAAAATGTGAGAGCTTTCTCAGCTTTTTTTTTTAACGATGGGAAGTTTTGTTTTGTTTCCAGACAAAAGGCATTTTTGGGATGATGTAAACTGCTGTAAAGGGAAATTCGTTCCACAGATTTGCTCTTGGATCCTACTGCAGGTTCGGGATTGTGCGAGGACTTTGAATCTTTAGCTGAACTAGAAGCGTTGGTGTTCCAGCAAGGCCTCGATGGGGAATGCTGCCGTTTTTTGGAATAGAAATTTTTTCCACAAGAACATTATCACTGCCTGCTTTTGCTCAGCTTTGGTACCCGTTTGGGAAGTCATACAGTTTACAAATAATTCAATTTCTAAAGGAAAATAGGCTACAGAGAAAAGTTTGGTGTCCTGATTCCACATTTTGGATTATTTTTGACTTTTATTTTTCCTCTCTCTCTCTGAAATCGCTAATAACAGATGCTTGAATTCTAGTCAAGTGAAAAATTCCAATTGATTTCAAAAGAAGTTGGATTGGATCCTAGCATCAGTTTGGCACCTATGAAAATACAAACATATGCAAGGGCTTCACTTTCAACTGCAATCAAGAATAATATTAAAAAAAAATCTAACAGTAAAATTTTGAAATTACCTATTCAGAAGAAAAATCCTCAAAATTTGCAGACATTTCTGATAGGAAATTTAAGATATCGCTTAACAGCTTTGAATGAGAACTTGAGTAAAGGCCATGTTGTCTATTTGTCAAAGGAATTGCCTTTGATCTCATCATCCAACGTTTTGTGGGTTTTATTCTCAGCAATACTTGGTTCTGAAGACACCGTCCTTTGGCTCGTGATTCCCGTGTATATGTTTGATTTGGGTTTACTCTTGGGGTGCTCTGTTCTAGTTGGGCTCGAGCATATGGTTTGATTTGAAGTTAACTGACACCATTTCTTACACACGCACATTACTCATTCCCCATGCAAGTTCAATAAAATTATGGCATCTTTTATTTTTTTATTTAAAGCTGACAAAGAAGTCATACTTAAAAACCAATCGAGGAAATTACTTCATTGTCAAAATGATTTCCTCTGATCACTTCCATGCTTTAATTTTATATTATTCTTTCTGTAGCTGTGGTGGAGGACTTTTACCACTGGAATGAATGGGAAAATGACATCATAGTAAAATGTCATGCTTTTTCGGCTCTTAAATGGCTGAACTACAATTAATCAAAATTGGTGTGATTTTTATGAAGTGGTATGACCAATAATTTAGGATTTTAATTGGTACCTGAAATGTCTTTTTTTTTTTTTAAAAGGCATAAACGCTTAGAAATAGCTTTTTTTTTTTTTAAAGAACAGCACAAAAATAATATTACCATGCGTTGCTAACATTGAATGGAGCCTGTATGGTCTGAATTGGTAAATATAAGATGGTTAAAAGATACTTATTTTTCTTTGCGCTATCGGGGGGGGGATGTTGCGCGCAACTCTTTTGCAAAAGATGGCTTGTTTAATTTTAAGTTGCACTGAGCAGCGTAGGGGATGGCAGCCTGCCAATTAGTGATCCATTTTCTCAGAAACCTAGTCTGAGGCCCTGCCAACCAGTCACATACATCTTATCTTCAGCATCGTAGTGCAGTCTCGTAATTCGTGCAAAATTATGTTTGACGTTAAATTATAAACCCTTAGTGTAATAATAAAAAAAATAAATAACCCTAAAAGCAAATTAAAAATTATGTTTTCACTGGAGCAGGTTATAAGCCCACTAGAAATGTGATCTGTAGTCATCAGTCTATGGGCAAAATTCCATTTCTCAAGGGTTGTTGTTTTTTCCCCCCCCTGCCTCTACTGAGCAAAAAAAAAGCTGCAATTCAGAAAATTAAGTTTAGTTAGTACAGAGATAACTTTTCTTTTTTTTCCTTTGAGGTGACGGATAATACCTTTTTCTTTAAAAAGAAAAAAAAATTAAAAAATCAAATGTGATGCAGGAGGATGCATCTCTGCCACATCCCTGCCTTTTATGAAGGGTTTAGCTTTTTTTTTATTTGAAAACGGGACTTCATTCAGAAACAAATAGCGAAGAGGTAAAGCAAATGCCGTCCGAGTGCTGTCCCACACCCAAAATCTTGTAGTGTGATGCGCTGCAGTGGTTCAGCATCCGCCGGCTGTGGGTTTTGGGAGGCAAAGACTCCTCGTGCCCCGGAGATGTGATGTAGCACCTTGCTGCTTCATGCCTCCTGAAGGCTCACGGACAACCATCGTCTGAGAAAGAGAAGATAGAAAGTCTGGTTGAAAGTAGAGCTAACTGGAGGGATGAAAATTGTTTTCTTTCCTTTTTTTTTATATTTTTATTTATTTTTTTTTTATATGAACTTTGGTAAATTACTGCTGGATACTTAGTGACATCTTTACACACACATTATTTTTGCAACTAGCCCCAAAAATTTGATTTCAGAATCGTGGAGGATTATTTATTTTCAGAAATGTTTTAAAACAATGAAGGCTTCTACCAAACAACTTCAGCTCTCCCCACGGAGCTGAAATACCAGGCCAAGTTTGACCACTTACTGGTTTGCCGGTATAATTTGAGTGCATGAGGCTGACGGTATTAAAATCTTGGTGATGTTTCTGTACATAATTTTACAAATGTTGGCTGTAAAGTAGAAAAGATAATTAGCGGGACTATTTCTGAACAGTCTAAGATTGTTTGCATGTAAAATTCTTCTCATTAACTGGAATTCAAGCTTCAGTGAAAATGGTTTTAGGAATACTTCAGTGCCCAAACATGAAAATTAATCCAAAATCACTTAAAATCTGACTTTAACTTGCTTTACAGTGTGGACTTCACTTTAAACTCACAGCCTAGATAATTACTCGACACCTCTAAGTTCATACTTATCACCACCTATTCACAAAGCCAGAGAGATGTTCATTTAATGGTATAATGGACTGAAAAGAGCTTATTCACTTTTAATATGGATATTATCTCTTTTTTCGTGGCCTAGAACACCAAGATTGGGAGTTTATCCATCTAAACACCTCACCTTGGCCAATTGCTCTCTTCTTGCCTGGTTGTTTCTGTTGTTCCCAAAGGAAGACTGTGGGCTGGGAGAAGCTCCATTCTCCAGTGACGGTTGCGGGACAATGCAGGTTTTCATGGCAATGGCGTTTCTGAGCCCGTGTCTCTGCCTCCGCGAGGCAGCACATGCTCCTGCGCTGCATCCAAGGCAAGCCTTCAAAGGGATTGCCAGGTAACTCCAAATGCTTTCATATCTTCTAGTGCCAAATTAATTCGAGTATTGGAAATTTAATTTCCTAGTGTGTTTTGGGAAGGAAGAGGTGAATTAATTACAGCGGGCACCATGATGCCATCCAAAGTCTACAGTTAAGTCGTTGGCTTAGATTAGCATGGAACCAGTTGTAATTGGGTTCCGTTTCTTTATCATTCAAGACCTCTTTTACATGACAACGGGATATACGCATCTCCAAGGGATACCTTTGGCACTTCCACCACTCTAATTTCTTTGCACACCCTTGTTCATTATTGAATCTTGGAACCAAAGCAGGATATGGGGAGGTCTGTCCGTCTGCTTTATTTCACCTAAGCAAACTCTACGGTCCCTTGTTAGCTCAGGAAGCGTTTACAAAAGTTGTTTAAAGAGCAATTGCTCTTCTTCATCGGGGATGCTAGTCTTTGCCCTGAATTTAAATCAGGGTTGTGATGCAGAAGGGAAACCTAAGGCTTCTGAGCTGTGTTTAAGAGCCAAGCGCTGTTGATGGGCTTTGCGGTGCCTCAGCAAAAGGAGATCTTATCGGACTGGCTGTGTGTTTAGGCAACTATGTAGCACCCTATTGCTTTTCATCATTGAAGTTGTGTACAGAAGACAGAATTAGGATGTTTAAAAATACATAATGTAGATAATTTCTGAATGCTGTCAAGTAAATGTAACTGTATTGCTGAAATGGAAGATCCTAGAGCCATGTTGGTGAAGAAAGCAAGTCCTGTGTCTATGGGAAAGAATTTAACGAACAAAGATTGTAGGTCAACAAGTGGTGTCTACGCTGCCTATGCTTGTTTTTGTTGTTGCCGTTAAGTTTCCTGTGTGTTTTCCTATGAAGTCTCCTTCTTTTTATCTGTCTTGACAGATGGAATCAGTAAATGTTACATTATCAAGTTTTATCTAAAAATGTCTTCCATTGATAGCGCATTTATATCATGTCATAATAGCTCTTTGTATGAAAGCACTGAGAGCTGGGAAAATCCTAGCGAGTGAGTAAGCTTGCATTTTTAAAGTAGTAAAAACGTTCTTTGTTCTACAGCATCCTATTTTTAGAGTGAACTTAATTAAAGTGAGTAAGGAATTTCAAAATCTGGAATAGGAAAAAATGGGTCATTATTAATTATTATGTATATAATAAATCCAGGGGCTGTGGTCTTTCTTCACAATGCATGTATGTCTTTTCCTTCCTCACAGGCATTTTTCATCACCAAATGACTCTACTTCCCTTCTCGAAGGCCCTGGCTTAGCAACTTACTGAACCGAGTATCTGTCTGTAAGCAGAGGAGGAGAAGGAGGATTTTTTTTTGTGTGTTCTTTCTAGATATAGTCAAGAGCATTTGCATGCTGAATTAAGCATAATGTCCTTTTGAAATCCAGTTTCACTAGTGCACCTCTGGAGCCACTTTTCCTCCCCCCCTTCAACACCTTCTCCCTTTCACCTGCTCCCTGTCAGCACGCAGTCGAAGAAGATGCGTTTCTACAAACGGGAAGGTAAGCTTCTCGGGACCCCAGAGCATACTGTCCCCAGCTCATGTTATTTGTAAGTGTTCGTATCCCCTAATCAATATAATTCAGCTTGGTGTTCTCTCCCTGCCCCCTTTTTCTTCCTCTGACTCTTTTTCAGAGTCAGCATTCCTCTTGTCAACCAGGTTTTTCTCTCCTGTTTTCTTTCTCCCCATCACCCCCACCTCCTGAACTTCCCTGTGACCTCCCCGACTGGGTTCCATTCCTGTAGATACCTGGTCCTATTGTGACTTTCCTTCTGCCACACCACCGCCACCGCTGCTGCCACATGTGCAAAACAACATGCCGCAGGTTCAGGCAGGACAAAAGCTTGTCATCTGGGCACCCGCCTTGTTTCTGAGTCCCCAGGGAAGAAAGCGCCCAGGTAAAGAAATGAGGAATTGCCTCGATGCAAACAGCTCATCTGTAATTCCTGCGCTTGGAGTAGCACATATGATCTCTTCCAACTTGTACCATGCTTTCTTCTCCTGTGTGAGACAAAAACACTGAAGAAAGTTGGATTTTTTAAATTTTTTTTTAAATAGTTCCTAACTACAAAATGAAAATGCATTTCTACATTTCTATCTAGTTTTAAAAACTCCAGGTTTGATTCCTGCTTCTTTCGAGAAATGGGGAAACACTGGGACACGAGTGGTTCTTCTCTCCCCTTCTCTCAAACTTTTCTGCACGCTTTGGTTGGAGTTTAGTAACGTTTGAGCTTTCCAGAAAGATTTCCTAAATCATTTGGTTTAGCTATGCTGTGTTGGTTAGGAGGTTACCATTGTGATTCTTCTGGTTATTCGGGTATTGCTAAACTGCCAGGACTGGACTGGTTTGTGCTATTCAATATCCTGTTTTTACACTCATAATTCCAGGATTATTCCCTGTGACATCCTGTCAAATGACTTCAGTTTGGACTCTAGTAAATTATGCCCCTTGGGTTTCTCCAAGTGCCTACAAATAGACAGGAAACGTTCAGCAGTAATTAAAGTACATCAATATATTCTGTCAAGTAGCTGCCGTATTTAAAACTACAGGTGGATAGATCTTAACAATGGAAAATTTGGCCAACTAAACTAATTACGATGTTTATTTTTAGGCTAGATAAGAGGACTATAAACACAATACCTGCAACAGACTTATGCAATACAATGCAGTTATAGGAATGCAAAAGAAAATAACAAATATCTGCTAGTAGAGTTTGCATTTTCCCTCATAAAACGCCAGTTTATTTTAGTTGTATGTATTAACTACTATATGACTACTAAAGTGTAAAATTAAATACGAAAACGAAGACAAGAAAATTAAGTTTTTACTGCGGTCCAATATTAGCCTTTTTTCACTTGGCAGTTGTTTTGTACATATATGACTTATGCAGTTGAAATAATATAACAAGTAAAGCAATTATTATTACCAGCTTTTCAACAAAAAGTGAAGTGTAATTCCTTCATGGGCCCAAATTTTTGGTGGTGGCAAATATTAGTCTCAAACCATTGTTTTGAGTCTCCAAGTTTGTAACTGATGGCTTCACAGAAAGGACTTTTAATCTGCTCTTACATGGCGTTAGAAGGAATTCTTCTAAAGTTACTGATGAAGTGCAACTGTTGAGTGGGAAGAAAAAAAAAAATCTTGGAACTTGCTGTTTTTCCCTCCAAAAATGCGCACAAATCTCTTGATAGATCCAGTGCTGAAGATGACGCTTTGGCAATGCAATAATGCATCTTGTCAACCCATCAGCAGGTGCTCTAAAGTGCAGTGGTTCAAGAATTTTCGTGCTGTGGTGCAGATTCTTGTT
The DNA here is from genome assembly GCF_963924245.1 of Chroicocephalus ridibundus. NCBI lineage: Eukaryota > Metazoa > Chordata > Aves > Charadriiformes > Laridae > Chroicocephalus > Chroicocephalus ridibundus. The sequence continues at coordinate 4,300,554 of NC_086290.1, read as the reverse complement.
TGCTTGGTTTCTCATGGGTGAACTGTAACTGTAAATCTATAGCGGCAGTGCGGGAGGATCAAGAAGATGACTTTCAGAGTTAAAAAGACTACCTCTGGGGCCATGTCTGTTGTTCACTTGCCTCTGCTTTTTGGATGAAGGGGGAGAAACTTATTTGGGAGGAGGGGGTGGGGGGGACACACGACCGAAAAAACAAACCCAAACCAACAAAAAACCAGTCCTTTACTTTGAATGGTCTGTCCAGGAATGAGTTAGCCATAGCTCTGCCTCTTGTTCTGTTATTTCTCACTTTGGAGTTTTTGAGCACGAAAGGAAAGGTAGTTGAGAAGTAAAACCTTGTATTTAACTTGGGCAATAGGACGAGAAGAAATGGCCTCAAGTTGTGCCAGGGGAGGTTTAGACCGGATATTAGGAAAAAAATTTGCACTGAAAGGGTTATCGAGCATTGGAACAGGCTGCCCAGGGAAGTGGTGGAGGCTCCATCCCTGGAGGTATTTAAAGGACGGGTAGACATAGTGCTTACAGATGTGGTTTAGTGATGTTTTTGTCAGAGTTGGGTTCATGGTTGGACTAGATGATCTGAAAGGTCCCTTCCAACCTAGGCGATTCTATGATTCTGTGATTTCAGTTTTCTAGAGCCTGCTGCTGCAACCCCTTCCAGCAATGTGTGTCACCTCTCTGCGGTGGTGATGTCGGGTTAGACATGAAGCCAGCACTGGATCTGGGGCTGTTTACAGTTATGAGTTCCAAAGGCCCAAATTTTCAAACTGCTCCTAGAGGGGGTTCTTTTTTTTTTTTTTTTTGGGAGGGGAGAGGGGAGTAGAAAGACAAAAAGGAAGTGATTGCAGCCAAGTTTTAAATCCGGAGCCAAATTTCAAAAGCCCTTAACTTCAAGGGATGTGACTTCAGGTGCTGGTTCATTTTAGAGATAGTGGTTGGTGACAGGTAAGTTTAGATCTGTAGTCACTCAGACTCCTAAACTTTGGAGTCAGGGCTCGGATTTGGTCTGGTAATTTAGATCTCTCTTCCCCCCCCCCCCCCCCCCCCCCATTTGTTATACATGCATAAAACTTCTAAATGTTTTACTAAGGCACATACACATGCCATAAATACCTGCCGCAGACATTCCCTGCTGCCTGTAGACGCCAATATTAAGCTTGCCGACCTATTACCCTGATCTAGGCTTCACGATGACTGCTTAGATACATTTAATTAAAATGATAGACTAGAGTTCAACCAAGAAGTGTTGAGATAATTTCACTCTGTAAGAGCAGAAACAAGATTAAAATCCAGAAGTGACTCCCCTCCCTTTCCCATTTCTCCAGAATTACCATCAGCTGCGAGATTATCTTAAGGGTTTCATGTAGATGCGTAAGCCGAAAGTGTGCCATGAACACCTACCCTTGAATGGAATGAATCTATCACTCATTCAAACAAACAAAACCCCTTCTGAGCCTAATATCCTTAGTGTCATCGTTAATTATAATACGCAATCATAATCATTTTGGAGGTAGACCTGGGGTTAATTTGGCCAAACAACTGCTGATCGCTAACAGTGGCCTATTCAAGTGTATGAAAATGATCCCCTGTAGTTCTTACATGTATGACGGAAGTAATATATTGTGTTCTTTTTTCCTACAGGCTGCGTGCCAAGGTATTAGTTTTCCCTGCGACTCTGATTCACAATAACTGGATACTTTTAGCTCTATCTTTTTTTTTTTTTTTTTTAATGAACAGGTGGATAGGAAATCGTTTTGGCATAAAATAAATAGGGAGAGGTGCTGCAATGGATTGTCTCTGTGTTAAGGGCTTGCTGCCAGTCTTTTTCTTCTTCTTTTTTTCTTTTTTCTTTTTTTTCTACCAGTTTTCTTTTTATAGCAGGCTTTGAAACAATATGTGGGTTTCTTTTGTCAGAAGGAGAATGAAGAAGGGGTCTTTACTGGCATTCAGTTGTGTCACTCTCCTCCTACCTGCGCTGACACCGCGCTGCTCCCCAGGAGCTTTGCTTCACTTGACAGTAGCCCGGTAAAACTGATCTTAGTGAAACCCCAGAAGTAGGAGAAGACATGGAAAAATCGTAAATCAGCTTTGCTTTTGTGTTTGAGTGTCCCTACGGCAGCAATATTACAATATTTACGTATATGGTAATGTCCTCAAAAAATGGAGGGGGATGTTGACTGAAAAACAACAATAAAAGCAACGTCTTTTTCTGTTTCACGGCTGCACAGAGTACGCAGTTGTGAAGGCAACAGTTTCAAATGGTGAAACTTTAAAATATTTCTGTAGCATTTAAGCAGACAGGCCTGCAAGATGCACGCCAATTAAATTAACTGCATGTCCATTGATTTGATCCCCTTTACTGGTACCCCAGAATAAGTTGTTTGGATATGAAGTTGTAAATGGAAATTAGTGGATCCATTAGGTTCCTTTCCTCTGATAAATTAATAAGTGGTGGCCAAAACAACTTTAATAAACCAGCTGATCCTTCATATAGTGGGGGTCTGAATAAAATTAGATGTGTACAGAAAACATTTTTTCCCCTATGTCTAAAGAAGGATTTCCCTAAATCCAGGCAACCAGTCACACGTGTTGTTTTTAACTAAAGTGAATTGAACTGGTTCAAAGTAACAGAAGGAAAAAATAAAATGGGATCTCATTTACCATATTCTTTCTTTCTCTTCTCTGTTTATGGATTATTGTCTGGGAGAAGGGAAAGAGAATCTGAAAGAAAGCTCAGGATGGAACAAGGTGATAAGATGATGAAAGGCAAAAAAAGAAGACATAGTTGGAGGATATTTCAATTTTAAAACATTTTTTGCCCACGTACTAGCTTTGAGAAAATGTGCACGGGCATAAATGTCTAATTTTAACGAAAGAAAAGAGTTGATTCACTCATAGGCAGTAGCAATGTAACTTATTTTATAATAGCAAGAGCCAAGCATATGGTATTCATCATTAGCAGTAGCAACAGAAGCAGTTTCTGCCGGGCCGTGGCTGGATAACGCCGCTCCAGCCGCGAGCCCCCGCCTGGCCGGGGTCCCCACCTCCCCGCTGGCGGCCATGCCCTGGCACCGCTCCGATGAGCACCCGCAGCTCCCGGCCTCCGCGTCCTCCCTGGGACTCCTACCCCATCAGCTGCTCCTGTATCTTCTTCTGCCATTTGGTCCTTGTGGTCTCCTCAAGGAAACGAGTTCCCTAATTAATAGTGTTTTACCTTTGTTTGCCCCTTTCTCATACGACTCTCTAAGAACTCTATTAATGTGCAGGACTACTAGGTCTATCTGAAGAAACACCATATCACCAAAAGAGCTTTTTATTTCTTTTTCCCACCTCCTCTCTTAGCGATTGGCTGGGCAGCTTGGAGACCTTGAATCAAAACCTGAAGTTGTCAGCTCGCTGAAGTAGTGAGCAGCTTTTAAAATGTCTTTAACGTTCACCATTATCATTATGCTCACATCGTACAGCAGCAGCTAAGCGTTGGTTTGATAGTCACGGCGATCATCTGTATTTCTCTATAGCTTTCAAAATGTTCCTCTAAAATACAATGCTTGGCAATGCATCAGGATCGAGACAAATGTTTAATATCCATCTCGCTAGTGGTAAAACTGAGACACGGCTTGTCCTCCGTGGCTGAACCCAAGCACGTTATGCTGTGAGAGCTCTCCCCAAGCTGGGTAGCAGCCCCTCTAGGTCCCTGTCACGCTGTCCCATGCTGCCAGAGCAGCCGAACTTTTAGCCCTGACGACAGTTCAGTTCACTTATTGATAACCTTGGGTTGCGCTCTCAGCAGTCATTGTGATGCTACCTTAAATGACACTCGAGATGAGACGAAGTTTATACGGCTATTGGTATTCAGGTATCAAGTTAGGAGGCAAACCTTTTGGTGACTTGTGATGGATTTTTGGAGGGGAAAAACTTGAGCTCTGTGCTTTATTATACGCGTAGATATTTAGAAATAGGGAGTGAGACATGTAGATGATGCAAAAAAGAGGAGCACCTCTAACATCGAGTAGAAACTACAGAATAAGAAGGTGCACAGTATCTAGTTGGTGTGGTGTAAACCCTTCAAAACTTATTATCTATTAACACTCTTCTTTGCAAACTTTATTCTTATTGAAAGCCAGTTATTCCTCAACATCAAGCTTCCCTCTCTTCATTTCTGTATTCATTGAAGCTTCCGAGTGTGATGAATCTAGCGATGAACTGGTCTGTGAGCACTCTATTGTTGTTGTCCTCAAAATTCCAATTCGGTTTGTACTTTCTTTTTACCAAATCCCTTGATATTGCGTAAAATATTGTTATGTTACGCTGTTACTAGATTGTGTCAAATCAGGAAAATAATTGGAACTTACCATTCATCTCAGAATATTTTAATTAGCGGATTTCTTTATCTGTCTTAAATTACTAACAATTTCCTCCTTGAAACTAGAAAAGAACATAGGACCTCATTAATTCTGTCTCTATATTGTACTTCAGCACTTCTAGAAATATTAGTTCCTTACTGAAACATGAGTTTTACTTCCAGTACCCTACATTTACATTCCAGCCTCCCCTCCTGCCACCCCCCAATTTTCCATATGAAATACAATGCTTCAATCTTTTTCATTTTCTTTAAGGCTGGTCTATAATGATGATACAACTATGTGAATACTAATATCTGTATTTTGTATTCTCGACAGTGAAGGCAACATCATTTTTGTTCTGTAAATATGTACAACAGTTTATTACTTTTATGAAATATTGGAAGAATGCAAAGATGAGAAGTTTAGTAGTTTGGTAAGAAAGCCAAAATCCAAACAATGCTTCAAAGGTTTTTAAAATAAATCTTTATGTCGGTGTTGACAAAACTATGGATAATTAAGTTGAAGTAGTACCATTTAAAATGGATTTTTCCATTGAGAGGCGATTTCAAAAAACACAATTACATTCATATTTGGCCAAACTGTCATCCTATCTGAGGCCACCTAGATGCAGAGCAAGCTGAATCCTCTTGGGCTAAATTAAAGCACCAGCCTTTACCCAGAGCCAAGGGACATCTGGGATCCCTTGTGCTTCTGAGGAAGCTTCCCACTCACACATAAGCTTACAGAGAAGTTGATGTCAGAGTAGGACTTTATTATTTGTTCCGTAGAACAATTCATCCTAATTCCTTCGAGGTGGAAGATTTTCTTTACTTCTGCTTTTGACCCCTTTGCTCCCCTAAATTTGGGTACCTGGTTGGCCGAGCCAAAGCATTAGCCATTGCCTGACCAAGGAGTGGAAGTCGTTAGCATAAGAAATGAATAGTCTAGGGCAACTTTTAGCCTTTTTTTTTTTTTTTTAATGATAGGTCATTTCTCTTGGATTCTTTTGTGTTCTCAATCCTTGTAAATATTCATGAGAAAAAGCTGAACAGACTTGAGTCTTAGCTTGAAAAAGGAGGATGTGCTGGGTCCAGCCTCTGTGTTCAGGCGATGCCGAAAGCTCATCTGGGACAGCTCTTGTCCTGTGCTCCACCAAGCAGGATCGTAGCTTCTGCCTGTTAGGCCCCCAACCTTCAACAAAGCAGGAGCAAGCTAATTAAGATAATGAACAAAATTGGAAATGGGAAAAAGGATGTGGAAAGTGGGAAGGAGAAGGAGGAGTTCACTTGCAATACAAAGGATATGACTTCCCATCCCTTCCCGCACCCTTTGGATGAAGGTACCACATTTGCACAGAGTTTGCTCCTCCTGGGCCTGCAATTGCTGCTGGTGTCCTGAAGGGAGGAAGAGGAAGGTGATGAGGCTGACAGGAGCTGGGGGGCTTCACTCTGTCCTGCTCTTCCCCCTGGGAGGACGAGATGCAGCGCCCTTGGCTTTTGAATTGGTGGTTGCATGGGATGGGAAGTGCGCATTGGAGATTTGGTAGGAGCAGGCAGATTTTACCAATTTATGTTGCCAAGCTACATACCACAAATGTGTCTGTACGCCCTGAGAAATAAATATGACTGCAGCTTTGTTTATAAGTGGCATAAAAACAACACAGACAGACAGTCAACCAGCTTTTATAAATTATAATTTTTAACTGAAAACATAATAAGAGGTCAAGACTGCTGCTCTTATTTCCAGGAATTTTTTTTTTTTAATTCACTGATTTTTACCTCTTCCTCCCTCATTCACTTTTCCCCTTGTTCAAATGTACAGAGCAGAAAGAAATGAGTAGTAAGGAGTATGATCCTAAAGAGCGGAAGAAGGGTTCAAATTAAGTTGTGATATTTTAGCTCTTTTGTCAACTTTACGCTTTCCCAGCGTAAAAGGTGTGCAGCCCTCCAGCTTCTGTTGCTGTATTTTGGGACTTCAGCTGGAGGAGTGTTTGTGAGCAGCCAAAATGGCCTTTGCAGCACATGGGGGAACGCAGATTTTTAAATTAGGCGTTTAAATTAAGCAAAACCTTAATCACAATTTTTACTGCCGGAAAATTGTCTGAAAGTCAAAGGTGTGGTGCTTGCATTATTGCCATTGGTAGTAGATGGAGGAATTTGTACGAACTTTTACCAGTTAATCTCAACTGTTTATTTAAATTGAACAATATTTGCTTTTGTTGTTTAGCATGCAGATGTCCTCCCTTAGTTTTTTTTTTTTTTTTTAAGCTTTTAAGGCTTTTATTGCTGCCTAATCCCTTTAAATGTACTGTATATCACATTTATGAAATGTATTGGTACCAGAAAGAAGCAGACGACTTTGTTTTTAAACAAAGACCCCAGGATAAGGGGCAATGTTTTTCCCCTCACAGGTGATGGAGTACGTACAAAGAATGCAGCGGATAATGGCAGTCCTGTCCTCTGAACAGATGGTGATGGTCCTGTTGCTAGGATAAGGCCTGAAGAATTTAGTTTTTAATTCCACATTATTTGCCTCAGTGCCATGAATATCCCTAGGTTTCCTCAGGCAAAAATACAACAAATACACAGAAAGAGAAAGAGAAGTGACATGCGGATAGAAAAGGAGACAGAGCACGGGAAAGGACCGGAGCCAGGTCAATAGAAGCTTTTGGGAAAATGTCTGCTCAGCTGTCTGCAATCACCTGGGTTTGAAAGGCAGGCAGGAAGGAAGATTGGTTTGGCATGAGAACGAGGCCTTTGATGCTTTAGATACCACAGAGAAAAATACGCATTTCTTCCCATTAGAAGTCTGTTGACTTTCCTAATTAAGATAAACATGTTTCTGAAGAAGTTAGCTCTCACAGTACTACATTTGTAAAAACAACTCTGCTTTTAAAATATATACACAGACAAGGACGTGTGCCAAGAACTAGTGCTGGTGTGGTCTTACAAATCACTTTACAGGAATATTTTTAAATCATTGCCTTATTTAAAAGTGAGCGAATTTCATTCCCTCCAGTCAATTAAATATCTAATTTCAACTCAAGTAGATAATAACCAAAGTATTTTTATATAAATGAATGAACAGTTAGAAAACTGTTAAACACACAGCCCTCAAGCATGAAAAATATATTCGTTTAACTGTTTTATTCTTTTATCGCTAATTTACTACAGAGATTTTGCACTTACATCATTTTAGTTTGTGGCGCTGAGGGAAAGAAATCTTATTTCAAAAAGATTAATTCAGATCGAAATTCTCAAGGATCCCTGTGCCACCTGAATTATTCCTGCAACCACATTCTGTATGTGGTGGACAGTGCTCATTGACGGTCGTGATTTTCCCACAATGGCTATTTTGCAAAGGAAAACTTCCAGTGACGCAGTCCCCATCACAAAGCATATGCAAAATGTCAAAAAAAGGTGTTGAATTCTTGAAAGGGCTCAGTGCCTGTACAAAAGTGCAAAGCCTGAAGTTTGGGGGATTAATTGTATTATTCTATCGTTTCTAGGTGTCTGCACAAAGCCAGACCCTACCAAGTGGTGTAAAGCAGCCCCGTGTATCGTTTACTCCCGTTGTCGGATGCTCTGTGATTGGTGAGTGGTCCTGCTCAAATTGTTGATTCCACCTCCGTAGTGGTTCCGCTAACTGGGATGCGATCCACGCCATCCACGTTGTGATCTGTCACATAACAACGTAGTGAAGAAGAAATCACGTGATGCAAACATCTCGTGTTTGGTGCCTGCAAATAAGTTGAGAAAAATCTGGGGGAGAGTATATGGGACAGCAAACATACTGTGTGCCAAAATACACCACAGACTTTACTTATGTGTGTGTGTCTGTGCATACATAGGTATAATTTATGCCTTTATCCTTAAAAACCAACAAAATTTAATTTTATCAACAACAAAAAAAGTTATCCTTCACTAAGAGAGTTTCAGAATTTTCCCAGTTGGAACCAACGCTTTTGCAGGTCTCCATACAGTTGCTGTTTTCATTATGTGTCCGAAAACATTCACAGAAATATAAAACGGACCAGAATTTATTGATATCTGACTGTCTGCGTACCACATCGTCTTGGAACCAACCTCATACTCTTCAAACGGGCAAGTCAACACATTTTCCCCTCTCACTGATCTTATCTTTCCCTAGCAATCCTTCACTTTTTACCTCAAATCTCTCTGATGAGATTGGTGATCAGTTCTTAGACTTTCTTCTCCCACCACCTTTGGTGTCTTGGAAAAAAATCCAACTATCTGTTTTGTTTTCTTTCTCAGTGCCTGTAGATTCTGCCTGGATGTTCTCAACTCTCATTCTTCTGGGGTACGGTTGCTTGTCCTACCACCACCAGAGAGTTGATAGACTTTCGCTTAACGTTAGATGCCCATAAGAGGGATGTCCCAGACACAGACAGCATCTAACGAACTCTAAAAGTTGGTCTTAGTGAGGCTGCTGAGTAGATGTGTTCCTCAATCTATTGTACGAAACGGTGAGGTGAATTTGATTCTTAGTCCTTCGCCTGTAAATAAATAAATAATAATACCTCTGAAACTTGATCAGAGATGAAAGAAACCATTTCCTTCAGAGAGCCAGAGAAGTGGTTTCCCATGCTGTGTGCTTTACGATACACACAGAAGCCTTTGTGGCTCATGTTGTTTACCCTTCATATTATAAGAAGGAGTCAGACGCATGCCTTAAAATGAGATAATGTGTCACTTCTGACATTTCTCTTTTTTCCTATAGTTTGTGTTCTCTTTAAATACTGGCTGTTCTTTTAGAAGCCTGTTACGAAGAAAGATATGCGTGCTATTCCTCTCAATTCCTGGTTCATAAAGCATCATACACTATTATCTTTTTAGATTATCAGAATGGAATCTAAATTGGAAAATACTTTATTTCTTATTTTCAACAAGGTTGGATATGAATTTCCTTAAAAATAAGTTGAGTTTTCCTTGCTTTCTAATCTTACACCATTTTTTTTCATACAAAAGGAAAAGGTGCCAATGGCACAGCTACCTCGTGTAATGAAACACATAGATTTCTCTTCTACTTACTTTATTTCTCACATTCATCATTCATATTTAATGCCACAGGCATTTGACTTCTTAATTCACTATATTGAATTTAAGAGGCATGCACAGCATGCGCTCCACTTTAATGACTTGTAATTCTTCTTCGTTGATGACATACTTTTTCACCTGAAAAACTTGTGGTGCAAAACTTCCTCTCGCATCTGCGATGCAGTCAGTATCCTTAACAAGGTGGTGACGGCTGAGGAGCTGCACGCCTGGAAAAGCGTAAGGTGCTAACCTTAAATGCTTCTTGCTTTGAGAGGAGGATAATCGGCCTAAGGGGTTTTCTTGGTGATATATATATATATATTTTTTTTCTCTAGTTGAACCTCAGCCATTGACTTCTCTCCTGTGGGCTGGAGAACTTGTCTCTTTGCTTTGTCATCCTCCTTTTGTGAGCCAAATTTCAAGTAATATAAAACTCTCTTACCCTAAGCTAATTAGATTTAATCTACTGAATAGGTTTGCCAATAATGTTTTTCAACAGAAAGGTTTCATAGACTTCAGCAGGACTAGCAGATCATATGAATGTCAACTTACAGCGTCTGACGTCAGTATTTTGATCTAAAATATGATGGACTAAGCATTACCCTGAACATAACTGTTTATTTACAAATATCTCATAGAGGTGCCACAGTTAGGGTTTGTTGCTCGTAAGAGCTTAAGGTTTTGGAATAAAATATTCTGTAGAACTGCGAAGCATTAAGGCCATTATAAAAACGTTGCACCTTTGCAGGTTTTCAAAGCTCTTTAGAAACATTCACCAACCCTCATAGCCCTGAAGCGTGGGTAGTCTTATCTTTTATTGATTTCCCAAATGGGTAGACTGAGACGTTGAAGAGTTATGGTTTGCTAACTGTGAACACTCTGATAGCCAAACGCAACGTCTGCAGGAAAACAAAAATTGACGCTGAATTTCCCCCTAACTACTACAGAGAAACCTTCTGGAGAGTTTCCCTCTGACACGTTCAGGAAAGCAGAGGGAAAGAGCAGAGAGAGAGATGATGTTGCCTGGTTATTCAGGGAGAGCGCACCTGAATGAAAACAGGAGAACGTGGAGGTGTTTTACAATTAAACTCAACTCCAGAGTAGAGGAAGAACATCTTTTCATTCCAAACTTGCTGAAGGCAAGTGGAGGTAGGTGGAGTGTGGACGCAGCGGGGAGAAGATTTTCAGAAGAGGAGGGCTAGGGAGGAGAACAGGTACAGTTTGGTTTCCCATGTAGGCTTCAGGCTAGAAGATTGAATAGAAGAGTGGATGTACAGCTTTTTGAACAGTGTTAAATCTTTGCTGTCTTGGTAATGTATTTACCAGGGTCACCTTTCTCTCCTGGTATGAGATACTGTGGAACCATTTACTGCCTGGCACTGACCTCTCTGTATAGGGCTTCTTTGCGCCCAGCACAGTAAAATCACAGCTGTCCTGCTGTGAAAAGACTTCTTCCCTTGTCAGGAGCGTAGCGAGAAGGAGAGGTGGCAGTTATCCAGGTACTGGTCCTTTTCAATGTAACATCAATTTTTCCGGGAGCTCCACGAAGTGAGAAAAAGCTATGCTTGAGTGAGTGCAGCGATCATGAGACAATGAGAGTTATTCTGTTGATGAATGGTGATTTAACTTTAGCCTTTGTAATAACCTCAAAGTTTTCCTTTGGAATATATCCTAAAGTATTAAAAAATAAAATAATAATGGTACACGTTGCAGAAGATCTTCAAACGTTTCAGCATAGAAGTACAAATCTTATATCTGGGAGGGGTTTCAGAGGTCATCTAGTTCCGACTCCTGTCCCAAGGCAGGAGCAGCTTCACATAAAATGGACTTCGGTTGTCAGGTGTTTTTTTTCCCCTTGGAAATTTTCCGTTATAACTTTCCAATAGTTTTTTTTTTTCTTTTTTTGTTCTCTGAAGATCTTAATGTATTTAGTGTTCTGATTTCTCTTTAGTAGTTAGAAATGTCTCAGAAAGTGGTTATTAATAAATCATTAAAGGTTTGCATCTCATTTCATTTCCTTGCTGCTCTACTACTCCGTATTTTCAACCATAGTACAAAGTCGTTCTGAAAATGTAAAGAGGAATTTTTTCTTTTTACAAGAGAGTCTAATCTAAATGATGAGAGCAAACCTACAGATTTTTTTCTTTACCTGCAATACTCTTTATTATTCAAACTATTTGCTTAGATAAGATTTCTCAGCCTGATCTTGTTTTATCTGGTGTCTATGAAGAAGAAATAGCCGTGCATGCAGGGCTTTACAAATTGCGTATCTGGAAGAGAACATGGAGTCACTTCACCAGTAGGGCTTTCCTGGGAATAGGGAATAGCAAGGTTGAATATAACGCTTGATAACTACAGATATTTTCAGTAGCACCAAAGGAGGTATGGGAAGTGATGAAAAAACTTATGAAAGGTAAACGGACCATAATTCATACTAAATATCTCCCCTTGTGCAGAAGCTCTTTTTAAATTACTCAGATAAATGAGCTCATTTATGGAATATTTTGTACTGCATGAACTTATATGGGCACCTGTCATGTATATATATTTTTAATACTGAACTCATATAGATGGCTTAAAGTCCCCCTTGCCCTTTAGTAAATTTAAATCTCCCACAAAGCTGCTGTACAGTAGTCATAAAGAAACATTTATGGTCCAACATAATTTCCCTTCATTTCTTTTTCTCTTTCTTTAAAAAAAAAAAGGCAGTTTAAAAGTAATAAAGCACTTCCTTCTGTAAATCTTTGATCTTTTTTCTTCCTAAGGGAAGATTAATTTGTAAATATGCTAATGGATTTGTATAATATGAAACCTTCATAAGAAAAACTACATTAGTTCATATGAATGAACACATCTATCTTATTCAATTTATAAACTAATGGCTGAGAGCATCAACACTGCGTTCTGCTTGGTCTCATGTCCAAAACAACTGCTTGCATTTCTAAGACAACACAGAATTTTACGAAAAAAATGTGTTAAATGGGACCAATTTTGTCACTTCTGACTCTTTTTTTTTCTTTTTTTTTTCTTTCTTTTTTTCCCCTTTGGTTTCAGTATTGAGGTTTTCTGTTGCTTCAGCCAGACGAATGCCCTGCTCTGAAGAGATCCAATGTGATGGCAGTTTCTCTATGTGGACATAAGGCACACAGCCGCATACTCTCCTAATGAATCCTGTTGGTTTCCACCAAGATGCTGAGTGTGCCAGCTCAGTGATTGCTCAGGCGGACGCCCCCAGAAGCTGCAGGACCGAGGCTGTTGTGGTAGCTAACTCTGTTCATCCAGGTTGCTTCCATGAGCTGAGAAGCTGACGCTAGCGAGCACCTCCCTGGGTTAGTGATGTTACTGCTTTTCCTTTCAGCTAGACGTCTTGGAGGACTTTGGCCCTACCAGCCTCTCCCTCCTTCCCCAGCCATTGTGGCTGCAGTGGGGGCAAAACTGACCTCCCTGGTCCATGGCAGGAGGGGAAGGGATGTGGGCAAGGTCTTCAAGTTGGAGTTGTTCAGCCTGGAGAAGAGAAGGCTGTAGGGAGACTTTACTATGGCTTTCCAGCAACTAAAGGGAGCCTACAGGAAAGTCGGGGAACAAACTTCTTAGTAAGGCCTGTAATGCTAGGACAAGGGGTTATGGATTTAAACTAAAAGAGGGAAGATTTAGACCAGATATAAGGAAGAAATTTTTTACAATGAAGGTAATGAGACACACTTTGCCCAGAGAGGTGGTAGATGCCACATCCCTGGAAACATTCAAAGTCAAGTTGGATGGGGCGCTGAGCAACCTGATCTAGTTGAAGGTGTCCCTGCCCTTGATAGGGATGTTGGACTAGATGGCCTTTAAACAGTCCCTTCCAACCCGAACTGTTCTACGATTCATGGCGGGGATTCACCCCCAGTGGAGGCGCAGTGAAAAGCAGTTCACTGGAACCCCCTCTTACTCTTATTTACATCCTGGGTGCCTTCAGGCATTGCAGAACTCCCTCCTCTTTCCCTTTTCCTCCCTGAGCCCACAGTTCACGTCCTTCCTTGGTTTTTCCTTGGTTTGTTTTATTCCCGTGTTTGGCTGAGAAGCCGGGGAGGACTGAGGCTTGCTTCCAGCCCTGCCTGCCAGTGAGGCCGTGGCACCTCTGCCACACTTCCTCCAGAGAGAGAAGAGGGGTGGGAGTGGAGATGAGGAGGACATGGAGAGGATGAGTAGAGCCTACTGTGCCCACCCTGTACTTTCTGCCAGTATCTCTTTGCTATTTAATTTTCTCCATGCTCCTTCTCTCCTGGTTTCCCTTTTCTTCTTTCCTTTCCTGAACCCAACAATACTAATAGAAACTCTGCTTAAATCAAGCAGACATAAAAATCAAAGCCTGCGTGTTGATCCATCGGGGCTGTGCTGTATGACGGCGTGGTCACCCTGTGGCACCTGAGCCTGCAGGGAAACGCTCTTCTTAGCCGTGGGCTCATCTCTCTGCTGCTCCACGAGGAAGAAATCCATGTGTTTTGGTTTTAATCTCTTAACTAAATGGCACGTATTTTAAGAAAAAGAGCGTGGGGAGGATTTAAATTGATTTTGAAGTTAGCCCTAATTTTGATCAAGTTTTGTCTGCGGAATGAAGCTTAGTGCCGGAGGAGTCTGAGTGGTGACCCTGAACCCCAAAGCTTTATAGGGGGATTTTTCAGCATCGTAGGCCTGGCTTATTAAGGTAAGGGTAGATATCTTGAACTTCAAGCCAGCATAGTCAATGAAGGACTTGTTTGATGTGCTTGTGGTAGGCAGCGCCGAGGAGGCGCGTCGTTAGCGGCTTCAGCAGTGTTGTTTTCCCAAGGGCTGACAGATTTGTGTCCGGCTCCGCCGCTTGGCTTTCATCCTGCTAGCCGTAAACAAAAGGTGTGCGTTTCTTCAGGCGTGGAGCTTACCAAGACGCCTGCCCGCCGTCGTCCGACTGCTTCCCTCGTTTGATGCTATCGCGCGCTGGATAAGAATAGAATGGTAATGTGTACCTTAAGGCTGGAGAAGAAGGAGCACAAGGAGGCAATCCACAGCTGATTCCTAATGGGGGTGGGTGGGAAGGAAGTGTCAAACACTGCTCGGAATAGATGAATATTATAAAGGGGCCTGGAAAGATCAGAAATAAGAGAGATTCAGATCTCTCTTGCTCTCTTTTCTTTTTTTTTCTCCAGGAAATTCTTTCCAGTGCTTCTCAATAATAGCGGGGATAGAGGGCGAGCGGAGCAAAACTGGTGGGAGAGACTTAGCGGTTGTAACGAACAGAGCTTCAGACGTGAGCTTGCAGTGCGACATAGTCTGCTCTCTTTTTGAAAGCAGAGGCGGGGGTTGGAGGGGAGGTTGAGGCCTTTCTCTAGCAAAGTTTTCTTCCCAACAGTCAAAAATAATAGAACGTCGGCATAGAAGAGATCTGTTAATTGATCTTGTCCATTTCTTGCCCAACACAGGCTTATTCCCTGCAGCATCTTTACTAGTGCTGAGTTCAGCTTTGTTTTTAAAAGCTCCACAGTGACAATCTCCCGAGGGAAGTGGTGAAAGCCTGACTCTACAGCCTACTACATCTCCTTGTCGATCTGCTTTGCAGAGGGAAACTCTCACAACCAGGAAATGTTTTCTGACGTTCAGTGTGCCTCCCCCCTGCTCTTTTTTTAAAAAAAAATAAAAAATTCTCTCTTATTAATTCTATTTATACTCTTCTGTATCATCCAAAATAACGCCCTTCCAGGAGCACCATGAGTTAGCTTATAACACCAAAAGGCTGCGTTCTCGAGAAGGAAGAGCTTGGCCTCCCGCTGACACTGATCTCCCAAAGTAAATGCATGATTTTAGCTACCTGGCCCATGAGTCGTTGATAAATAGCCACCTTAATTGCAGGCAGAAGTTTTGAGATGGCAACCTGCATTTTCCCTGCCTCTAAAATGGAGATATTCTGCATGAAACAGATCTGAGAAATCAATAGTATGAATCCTTAGCATTTTTTTAAAATTTATTTTCTCATCTGGACTTTTTTTCTTGCTTCACATTATCACTAGATGCCTGTCTGCAAAGCATGTCCTTTTTCATTGCCTTTTCCCCCCTCGTCCTAATCTTAGCACTAGATTGTGATTTGGTCAGGGTCCTATTTAAATAGTTTTGGGGTTGCCAACATGGTGTGTTCTGATATTCAGATCTCATAATCCAATTTCGAAATTAAAGAGCTCGGGGCAAAAACACTCGCGCAACTGAAATGCATGTTTTTGAGCACTGAGCCAGTGTTTTCTTAAGAAAAATATACCAAATCTCCTCTTTCTCTTTCCAATTAATATAACAAATGTCATGCACAAAATCTTCCTTTTTAACTTGTGCCCCATATGAGGACAGCAGACAGCGGAAATTTAAGCTGGACTACGATTTCAGGCAAGGTATCTGAATTCCAGCTGAATCCAGAAAATATGCAGAACAGCAACTGATTTATAGTCCCTCGTTTGCTGCCTTAACAGAATGATGTTCTCTGTATTCCCAACAATAAAAGCAACAGCAAGGAAAAAAAAAAAAAAAGTCGTCCTTTTAAATTTTTTTTTTTTTTCCTTTTCCCCACCCCACCACGGTTTTTCTCCCCTCTGCCCGAGTCATTATTTTAAGTTTCTCAGTATTAAATCTAAAGGTTCATCAACTCACATCTTTACAGCTCTGTCTTTCTGTATACAGGACCCTGTCTGCCTGTTTCCTCTATTGCACTATTTTGTTTGTACTACTGTAATCATTTTGCTGGCCCAGATCTGTGTGGGTGTGCTGGCAGCTTTACAACAAAGTTACATGGGAACTGAGTTAAGGTTGAATATTTATTAGAAGAAGCCATCTGGCGTCAGGCTGTCTGTACAGGGGGGCTTATTTCTTTAGTAGTCTCTCCTTTTTCTTTCTAGCTCTTCCTCCCTCTCTCTCCGTTTCTCATTTACGCGCCGCATATATGTGAAAAGTGGAACACACATCTTGACATATTGATTTGATTCCTGATATTTATAGCAATTAACTCTGCGCGTGTGATTATCCTCGTCCCCTCGCCCCATACCTCTCTTTCTCTCTCTTTCTCTCCCCCTCTTTCCCTCGTGGTGGGGGGATGCTCGGGGCTGGCTCCCGCGGTGGCAGCCCCACGGATGCTGCAGGGCTCCTGCCGCAGACCCTTCCCGCTCGCGCCGCTTCCCATCGGCTCCGGGCAGCTCTAGCTTTGCTTAAACATCCCTCTCCTGCTCCTTCCACACTTTCCCTCCTCCAGCTCGTGAGCTCATAAAAAAGAGCGCTGGGCTCCGAAAACTCCCGACTCACCATATTAAACAAACTAGCCAGCAGAAGGGTGTCCGTGCTATTTCACCATTTGTATGACATAGCCAGGCTTCAAAGTGCAGCGCTAAATTGCCAAAAGATGTTTACTTTACTTGCTTAAGAGCTCCTCGTAATTCAATTGTTCTCTCTCCCGCAGTAGACGCACACATGCATCCTGAGAGCCGTGCTCTTGTGAGCTCCCACTAGTTATTTACCCACGGGGTTTCCTCCGTTGTTTTTTTGCAGAGTGGTTGACTTTTTCGTTATTTTGTTTTGTTTTTCCAGGGGTTTATGGCTCAAGGTCATTTGTTTCTTCTGGGGTGCTCAACTGCAAGGACCTTGAAAGATACAGCTGTCTGGCTGCCTTTTGATTTTTTTCCCCCCAATGATAGACATTTAGTGTTTTTTCCAAAATATTTTTTTTCCTTTCTTTTTTTTTTTTTAATAAGCACGCATGAAGTTGGACATCCAAAATTGACGGTCACCTTGGAAAACCTTGACCTATTTTTCCTAGCAGGCCAGGGAAGCTGTTGCAGCCTAGCTGGCAGCCCTTTCCCACCGTTCCTGACTTTTGTAAGTTAATATTCCGACCTCGCAGCCTTGCGTAACCTCCTCTTTCGTTGGTGCGGTGGTTTTGGTGGTGATGCCAGGTGGGAGAAGGGGAGCACTGGGCAGCGGAGATTCTTTCCGCTGACAGAAACAGTGAGTCACTACTGTCCTGTGATTATTCCCTGGCCTTTTTGCAGAAGGCTGCCTGCAGGGATGAAAGGAAAGTCCTTTCTCCATGACCTACGCCGGGGGTTAGCAGCCTACCAAGCTCCAGCAAAGCATAACACATGGGCTGATTTTGAGCAGCGTAAAGCAGGGAACGAGGGCTGTGAGCCATGGTATCTTGAAGGACGCAAGCTGGGAGAGATGGTGGTTCCCAGCTTCAGCCTCCCACTACTTTTCCAGCAACTGCTGCCCCGTGACACTACTGGTCGGATGATTGGCAGCATGTTATCTCCTCCCCCGGGTAGTATCTCTGGGCTTGTCGCGTCTTTATGTTTAATCTGGGAAAGAAAAAATAATGACTTTTTCCATCCAGTGTGCTAGGATGGCTGATTAACTCTGCTGCTCGTAGGAAAGGGATGGGGAGTGGACCATGGAGGTGGCCCAATGTGGGAGCAACGTGAGGAGGATGTTGCTGTGAGGGATGGGCAATAAAGGAGAATGGAAAGAGGTAGCTGCTGAGCTGACCTTCCTCTTCAAGTTTAAATGAGAGAGTTGCGCATCTTCACTAACCCACAGGTACTCTCCCATCTACAGTATGGAGAGGGGCTAGATGGGTCTTGTGGTGAGCACCAGTCATCTTAGCTCCTGACTCTCCAGCAAAATGAGGGAGGAAGAAGGTGAACCGTGTAGGCTTTGTTTTACATGGCCTATGTGCAGCGAAGCGAGCCGGTCCTGGATCTGAAGCCTACCGAGACTTCGATTGCCCAGCGGACTGGAAGAGCTGTGTTTAAGTCACTGGGCAAGAGACGTTGACTTGATTACTGCCCTTATTCTGTTTGTCCTCTGGCAAGACACTTAAGTCACCTTGTCTCACTTGTAAAAGCATAATGATAATTACCTTCTCCTAGAAGGTAATTAAAGATCGTCATTAGTAGTAAAATTCCCCGAGATGTTTAGAAGAAATAGTATGCTAAGGTGTGTAGCTTCGTGTCCCGTGTCAGACCTACGTGTCTGGCAGCTATGCTTTTTCACGGATACAAAATCTGTTTTGTGCACGAAAGAACAGGCTGAACTGTTAGTTGCTGCTTTGAACGAAATAACAGAAAGGGGTTTGAATTCGGTTTTGCTTTAAAGCTTGTTGCACTTATCAACTTCCCATGCTCTCCGGACAGGCGGCACAAGTATTAATCTCCAGTGAAGTATGCCAGCGCTCGCCCTGCGTTGGTGTTACACAGACCAGACCAGATAATGCCGGAGCAAGGACAGTACCGAGGCAGCAGCTCCTGACGAGGGCGAGAAAGCAGCCGCGAGACAGGATGAGCCTTCAGGATGGAGCAGGACATGGGAGAACATCGGTGCCAGATTGAGTACGTTAAGCAGTGAGAACTGTCACCAATTAAAAAAAACCATAAAAAGCCAGACATTCCTCGCTGAAATAACTGGTAACAGACCCCGAGCGCTGCGCTACCTTTCAGCGGAGCTCTGCAAGGGAGCCGTGGCCTCCGCAACGTGTAGAAACGATCTGGGAAAGGGATGGAGAAAAGCTTGTTCCCTCTCCCCTCCTAGACCGCACCATCTCGTTACCGTTACTCCTCCTGATGGCCCTTCTGAGGCTCTTTCGCCACCTCTAAACACTGCACATCTTGTCAGCCATCCCTCTTCTGGTGTCCCCCTCCCTCTCTGTTGCCAGAGATGCTCCCAGAATACAACCCTTTGAGCTGATTTGGGTGTAATTCACGGAGCTGGTGGCTGGAAGCTTCACCTTCCAGCTCTCCTGTCCTGTTAAAAATACCAGATTTGGCCCAATCTTGTTCCAGGTATGAACTGGGACCTCCTCCACAGCAGAGCTAGAAATGCAAACCAAGAAAGCAGGACAACCCGAGGTCCTTCTTGCTTGTCTTCTTGGAGAATCCCCCTTAGTCCTTTGCTTAAAAAAAGTTACACTCAGAAAAACCCAGAGCAGTTAATCTAATGTGTAAGCAAAAGGTAAGGGCGTGTGTGTGTTAATGTGTGCCTTCAAGTTGACAAGTAACCTGTTTTTCAGTATCAGAAGTGAGTAAACACTCTTATCTTTCCAGGCAGTCATTAAAAAGTTTAAGGTTTGATGTTCAGCTGAACATTAAGAAGTTTCAGTTTTTTCTGTTTGAGAATGGTGATCGCATTTACCTGCAGCCAAATTTATTACCTTAGTTTTCAAACACCCAAGTGTAGAAGTGCTGGTGTGTACCTGAATGAGAAACGCGAGCTGAATAACAATAACGAAGTGAAATATAGACTTCAAAATACGAACCCAAGCACTGTGATTTATCTTGGAAGAGGAGATGAGTATCTGAAGTGTAGTAGGAACACGTGGCCCCTGTGGTGGAGCAAACTCGTCTTACCAGCCCAATGGCTATTCAAAGAAAGAGCCAAGTGACACAACTTAAATAACAACTATGCTAAAATCCTCATTGGTTTAGGGTTGGGTTTTTTTGTTTTTGGTTTTTTTTTTTTTTTTGTAAAATGAGGATGGAGGCTATGACAAAAATGTATGCAGATTGAATTTTCAAGTGTGAAATATATCGATTCCCAAATCCAGTATATGCAGTATCCCTATTCTGTTCTAGTGAATATATATTATTTTACAGCAGGGAAACCGTCCTTAGGACCCTAAAATTTAACTTTTTGACGTCAGTGAGGACCTGACCATTTGCTCGTTCTGCAGGCTCGGTCCATGCAACTTTTTTTTTTTTTTTTTGTGGGAAGGTTATATATATATGTACTTTGTTTTTTTTTTTTTTGTTTTTTTTTTTAGTCTATATTAGCTGCTTTAAAATTCAGTCACTATTGACAATAGCTGCCTCTCTAAGCCTTGCCCCACGGCTCCGGCGTGCACGTAGGGGACAGAGAGCTGTGCATCGGGCGTGTTCTTGTGCCGCTATCGCGGCTGCGCACACGTGTGTGCACGCAAGGGCACGCACAGGTTGCCTCTGCCTTCCCGTCCTTTGTGGCTATGAACGGGGGACACTCTCGTTTTGGGGGGGGGGGGGGGGGTGGTGTTATTAGACATTTTCCAGTATTGCCAAAACAGGCGGGCTGCAGATAAGGTACGTGCGTTAGAGGGATTTACGCTGCTTCCCCCGTTACTGGGAGAAACCCAGCCCCTTGAATGGGGCGGCATCAGCCCCAGACACTCCGCTTAAGGGACAGCATCTGGTTTAAACCCAAACTCTTCTCTCTGCTGCTCGTTTAGTCGAACAAAAATATTTTTTATTGCCGTTTCTTGACTTTTTCTTTTCAGACACAATTCCTCCAGGCTATTGTTATTTCAACAAAAGAGGGGGAGGATAGGCTCAGCTCGTTACTCTGCGGCTTTCTGGTGAGGAATTAAGAAATACTCTAACAGTTTAATAACGATAATCTCCAAATAGTTCATAACGGCATTAAGGGTAATTAATGACATTTGAACAGTAAGAGTACTTAATCCCTAGGGAAATGTGATATCCACAATTTTATTTACATCTGAAGTTGTTTCAAAGGTATAGGGAAAATAAATAATCTGTTTTTTTTTAAAAATGGTTTCATACTCGCGCTCTTTCAGATTTTTATCTTAATTTATGATAAGCAAATAAAAATAATAGAATTTTCACTAATAATAAAAACTGCATTCCGTGTTAGGTTAAAAATAAAGAGGAACTCTTATGTGTTTCCTGTGGGATTAGGATTTTCTGAAAATTATAAATCACCAGTGATACTGTGGTTTACAAAGAAGGATAACTTCTTCTAAAAGACCCACATATTTACATTTTAAAAATATTTTTCATGGCCTTTAAAGCCATTAAAAGAACTTAAATAATTTTGATGATAAATGCTACATGCTGCAGCTTTTCTGTTTTGGTAGCGCTTTTTATTTTTCCTTCGCATAGCTGACCTCGCTAAACCTTTGAAAAAACGCCGTTACATCCTTTTTACGTTTTCACAATTTTACAATGAGGGGAAAAAAGCGCTCCTGCGATAGTTTTCGAGATAATACTGGAACTAGCCCGATTTCAGATGTTTAGCTTTTGGAAGCCAGCAGAAGGAAAAGGGGTTGAGTTGACCTTGGGTTTGGAGAATAAATAGGATAACACCTGATGCGAGGCAGGAAGCTTTAGTTGGGGTAAATATACAGAGCGTGTGTCAATCCAGTTCAGCGTTTGAATGCCGCCTCTGCTCTTTTGGTTCCGCTCTTGAGCCTGTTTCTACTTTTGGCTTTTACATTCCACAGAACTTCTGTAAAATCAGCAGGGACAGTGCTAATAAATTTATAATGTTGTTTTGTATTTCTGAACATAGTACCTCAGTAATTAAGTGAAATATTTATGATGAATATAAAACAATGCAAATTCATTTGTTTGCCTGAAAGCTAGCTTGTTATTTATTTAGATTTATCTTTGAATGATTCTTTAAATTGAATCACAGTATGAATGAGAGTGATATTTAAAGCAGAGGAAATTTGTTATAGTGTATTGATGCATTACATTGCATTATCTAGTGTCAAAGCTATCCAGAGGATGATTAAAAAAACCCAGAAAACAAAAAAAAAACCTTTGACCTAACAAGCATTCCCTAGTTTGTTTGTTTGTTTTTTTTTCTTGTAGAAATTCAACAAGCTGAATCAGTTCCTAACAGCTGAAATCTTTAATAAATCTTAGGCTTTGTTACAGTTAGCTGTACGTGTGCAAACTGGATCCAGAATTATAGGAAAGGTAGGAGTAGATTCAGCGTTAACGTGGTCTAATTTTTGCCTGAGCTGGCTGTATTTTGCTTCATGGGTTACTACTTCCAGTAATATTTGTCATTTACTATTTTCAGTCTGAAACCCTCTAACCAATTCCAATCCAGTGAATGTAGTGACCTATGAAAGGAAATGTCTATGCAAAGTGTCCCTGTGTTGATGATTACAAACTAAACTGTTTACTTCAGTTGGACCTTTTTCTCCTTCCCTAAGTAAAAATCGTCTTCCAAAAATAACTTCCTTTACACGTGTATTGCTGTTGCTCTCCTCATCTTTCTGTTTGACGGCCGTCACGTTTATGTCATGACTAAGGAATGGTTATTTTGATGTAAAAAAAAAACAACCCCGAAAATATGTTTGTTTAGTGTGAAAAGGATATTTTATTTCAAAGCTATTGCATGAGAAAGTGTTGCACATCCACTAATAAGAGTAGCTATGTGCAGTAATTTTTCTAACTCTGGATGGACTGCTCGTGTGCTGAAAAATTGTTGAGACTCGTAGGTGGGAAGCCTCCCCTAAGATTTTGGAAAACTTTAGCAGTGCATGGTACGCACACAGCCTCTGTTTCTTGTTTGATCTTGGTCTGTCAAAACAACCCCCAGCGATCGAAGGTGACCAACTCTTACACGAGTTGAGAAGGTCCAGCTCCCGTGAGCTACCTCACTGCCGAGTCTACAGCCGATACGCGGGTGCTCGGTGAAAACCTGGCCGTTTCTTGGAAGCTTTATTTGGCAAAGCATGCTATTCCTCAGCCTTGTCATCATTTTATGTTTGTTTTGTAAGCGTACAAATGGATTTTAAAAATAGCTTTGCTTCATTTTACACGAAGGCATCTAGGGTGCTAGGTTCAGACTGAGAGCAGGGTTCCTGGACGTTAGCAAAGCAAAGCCTGAAGGTTCTACCTAATGGTGTCTTCTGTTGCCACCAAATGTGCTGCTACTGGAGCACGCGTGCTGTGATACGTGAGCAGCTGGGGACACAAGAATGAGATGTGCGTGGCAAAGTGAGTCTGCAATGCCTTCAGCCCAAGGTAGGCACCTGCGGGGATTTGCAGGTTGGCTTTTCTGTTTGTTTGCTGGCTCTCCAACAGCTCAAGAGGGAGAACGTTAGCAAGGTGTTACGAGATACCGACTCAAAGACGTGCTGCGCCGGCCAGGAGCAGAACAAGGAGTTTTGAATGACACTATTGACATCTTCAAGAAAGTTTTGGATGCTTTTTTTTTTTTTTTTTTTTTTAAAGAAAAGAAGCAGCTTAGAATTAGAAGGACTTCCATTACCGTTTTTATTTTGTCAGTGAATACTTTTAATTCTTACACCTCTTGTGCCTTAATATTGGTAATTTTGTCTATTAATATATGCATCACACATGGACTATCAACGACATAAAATATAACCACTAACTCTTAGATTTAAAAGGGTAAATTTTCAATAAATCAACCACGCCTGCTGCTTACTTTCTGGGCTCTTACAAAACTATTTGAAGCATGCTGTAAACACAGAGGAGGGCCCCCTAAGTTTAGTTGGCTTGAAACGTGCTACTGTGTGTTACTATAAGAATGCTGTTTGCAGTCTTATGCAGCTGAATACGTATTTTTTTTTTTTTGGGGGGGGAAAACAGTTTCAATTTTGGAAATGCAAACTGGGAACTATAATTTGCTGCCATAGTAGGGCTGCAAAGTCAAAGAGGAGCCCTCCAATGACACAGCAATATTAAGCACAGAGAAAAAGAAATGGGAGCTGTGCTATACCATTTATTAGTGCAGAAAACCAACGTGTGATTATGCCTTAAAAAGTTAAATTTCAGACACGACAGGCAGTCTACCTCCCTTCCCCTGTCCCTAGGTTGAAAGCTCCTGCTGGACTTTCCCTCTTTTTGGGAATTCTCAGGAAGAAGACAAAGTTGTCAACTTCATTAAGTACAGCGATGCTCCTCTTTTCCTTTAAACCTCAGTGGCACGAAATTTTCAGCTCTCCTCATTTTTAAAATATAAAAATTTATTTCTCCTGGTGGATTCCCCATGTGGAGAGATTTGAAGAAATATATGAAGCACATTCATAACGAAGAGCAAGCAAACATTCCCACTCTTTCAATTACTTTTGATTAAAAAAAAAAAAAAGAAGTATTTTTTTGAGCAAATCTCATATTTTGAGGGCTGCCTCAAGGCTTCGGAGCCCTGAGCTGGCAGATGTGATGGGTTGTGCTGTGGAAGGGTATGGCAGGGGGAGTCCTGTCATCGTCTCAATCCAGCTTCAGAAAGGAGGCTAAAAAAACCCTCTTTGAAGAGATATTTTGGTTAATGTTATATTTCCTGATATTCCCGGATTATGCGTACAGTAGAGTCAAAAGAGTATTCAAAAATCTCAAAATAGAACTCAAAATACTCAAAATAGGACTCCAGTAGCACAAATAGCATTCAAATCTGAAATAGCCCACGCTTGGCTCCTTGTTGTTCCCGCGCTGAGTCCAGCGGTGGTGGGGCTGCGATGGGGCACCAAGGACCAAGCCCACGTTGGCCCCCCTCAGAGCCGTGCTGCTCCTTTGGGCTCCTCAAGCTCCTTCCAGCTCACCACGGCACCCGTGGCTATGGTTAAACTTCCTAGCCATTTTGTCAATATACATAGTAGTACTTTTAGGTTGGGTCTAAGCAGATGTATCAAGGTTTTGACCTTGGCTTGCTGATGTCATTTTAGAAAAGTACTTGGAAAAGGCCCACGAGAAGTTTAAAGTGCATGTATTCTGAGGAAAAAAAAATAAATATTAAAAATAAAGCTGTTTACACTAATGATCTGGAACACGTTATAATCTCAGAAGAGCTTTTGCTATTGAGGCCTGAAGTATGTTTTTAGGAAGGGGATTACTAGTTGCCCCCCCACCCCCCCACCCCCCCAAAAAAAAAAAAAAACAAACCCAAAAACAAAACAAAAAAAAACCAAAAAACCCCAAACAGACAAACAAACCAACCCCAAACCCACAGTACTGTTGTTAGTAGTATAATTGCCTCAGTCCTAAGACGTGTTTCTCTGCTGTGGTTGACAGGGCCGAGGAAATAGCCGGCTAAGTGATTCTTGGATTTTAAACCACAGAAGACTGATCATGAGTCCAATATTCACTTTTCAGACTTGGGATGTACATGGTTTTGACTTCAGAAAAGGCACAATACCTGCGCTCACTAACATCCTTATACAGAATTTTTTCCTTTAGGGGAGGCTCCGTAGGAATACCATGGTGTGCCTGTAATATTTACTCCTTTTATCTCTCTTTCTTGGCTTTTCAGCAGTTGTAGGTCTTGGCCTGAAACTGGTAACCTTCCAGAACCGGCTCTGGGTCTGCCCGTGATCAATATAATATATGTGATGGTCAGCAGACCTCAACTTTGCTTCAATAAATAATAATATTGTCCGCCTTTGTAGAGATGTTAATTATGATGAGCTTGCAGTATGCAAGGTAAAATTTGGTTAGGAAAAGAGAATTTACGTGGACTATAACGTTCAAATTTTTGGTGTTTGGAAGGCTTTAATATGCACATGTCTTTATTGGATGCTGTGAAGCTGACAGTGAGCCCACCTTACGTTTGGGGGTTGGGGGGATTAAGTGAGCTCTCTGAAGCACAGGAGTATGTACCGAACCCACCAGGATTTAGCAGGGAGTGGTAGAACACGTTTTGGGCAGGGTCTTGGGGGAACATGAAAGAACTGGGGAAACATGCAGTATACTAAAAGAAACCCCATTGCTATGCAAGGAGGCAGGTCCAAGTGGTGCCTTAGTAGCGCTCAGATAGATATTATACTACGTCGCTAGCAAGACCATAAGACATAAAACCAATAAAAATGATAGTCAGACTGCATATAGGGCTGGTAGTGGAGTCATGGTAATAGTGAAGTATGGCAAAGAATTAATAAATGAGAACAACTCAGAAACCAAATCTTACCTAGAAGTTCAAATGCAGATATTTCCACTCTTCTTATTGGCTTCCTGAAAGCCCTCTTACACTAACAGAGTTTTATCTCCATACGTGTAAGTGAAGATCAGATACCATGCTAGTAGCAAAAATTTGCTTTAATTATGAAATGAAAATAATTTTTAGTGGAAATTGAAGTCGTTTGGGTCTTTATCCTGCAAAGAGTTTTATGCTTGTGTTTAATTAGTGTTAATGTCTCTAAGTAGTCCCACGATGAATCCTATTGATGAAAATGGTGCTGCTCAACTAGGATACAGCTAAGCATATAAATATGTCCTTGCAGGATTAAGGCTTGGTTTACAATTCTACGGGTTCATTTTCACTAGAGAACTCAAAAAGAGATGCTCGAATTCAGAGTTAGAAATACATTTTGCTTTCACTCTTTTATTGCCCCAGTTATTAAGAAAAAGGATAGATGTATTAACCTGTTGCTTCCTGTACTGAGCTGTACACGCTGCTCCTGTGCAGAAGAAAAGGTTTAAGTTCTTTATCATTCTGCTGGCCTGATTTCCACCCTTTCGTAGCCTATCATTCCCACTGACTAAAGTATTTCCACTGTCCCCCAGAGAAAAGCAAAGCCAAAGCAAATTAATCAGAGTAGCCACCTGCTTATATAGCTTAGATGGTCTAATCAAAGAACAAGAGCACTACAGTGATGGAACATTCAGTTCAAATAGCAAATAACACCTATCATGTATTGAGAGGAACAGCGTCTCAGGGTTTTGAGAGAGAGTAATCCCTGCCTATCAGTTGGCTATCATGAAATGGTCAAATATTCCGAATTTTAGACCGCACACTGCATTTGTTGTAACTTAATACTTTTCCTAAATAAAAACAAATGAGGCAAGAAGATGTTTGTCCCATTAGCAATGTGTAAGTGAAAGTCTGCAAATAATTAGATATCTAGAATACATTAAATTGATAAACATTTTGAATTATTAAAAATATTAACAAGGAGCACTAAAGAGGTTTTTTATTTTTCTTTTTTCAACTAAGAAATGATTTTCTGATGAAAGTGAGAAATATTATTCTGTATTGGCGAAAAATTTGTATGTGCTGATGCTGAAAAGTCCATAAAGTAAATTTCCAGTTTATAAAATAAGATTTGTTTTCCTGGAAGAACATATATCCTTGCTAGACACATGCACACACGTATTCTTATAAACGCTCTTGAAATTTTAAATGTGTGTGACAAATTTCCTTAAAATTCAGACTGTTCTTTCATGAGGAGCATTGAGACCGCAAACACAAGGTTGAGAAGCCTTGGGGTGCGGGTGTGTGTCCATGTGTACGAGTGCATGCCTTCTGCCAGATTAAGAGCAGCGCTTCCCCTGGCTTGTCCCCTGTCTGCCTTTGCTCCGTTGTGAACACAAGGAGAGATATTAACTTGCTTACATTTTAAAAATGCTTTTCATTCCTAGTTTTAACGCATGATGAAGCCTGGAGAAAACTTTATTTTCAGTGACAAATCATCTCCATCTTCTTTTCTTCCCAGCATCTTACCAGTAACGTTTTACTAAACCCCAATGTTGATTATTTTTAACAACTTGCTTGTCTGTCCTTTCCCCCAACAGCAGCGTGCCATCCAAATCCACTGGCGTTATCCAGAATGAACCCTTTCAAATATTAACATACTTTCAAAAAGGAAAGAGAAAGCTTCCTTAGTGCCTGGCCTACTTTTACGCAACTGGTGAAAGCCAGTGCTGTGAAGAGGTTTGAAGAGGTCAACATCTGGCGATCTTTCTGTGCTGACCACTGTTCCGCTGGGACCCTCCTGATGGACCTGCCCCAGGTCCCCTCTGTGGTCAAGAAAACAATTTTCCTGACAAAACTGTGAAGGCTTCCTTGGGCTTTCGTGGGATATTACTGACCTGATGCAGTGTAGGATGGTACCGGAGAAGAATTGTGTATCTCTGTGTGTGCTCTAGCAGGAGTTGCAGCTGAAAGAAGGAGCAATAAAGGAGCAATTTTATCCCCTTCTTCCCACCACCAAGTAAAACATTAGTGGAATGAAATGCACGTATGCCAACGATGCCCAAGGTAATGTAAAGCTGCAAATATCGACAAGAGGGATCGTGTCCTGTATTGGTGGGCAGATGAAGTCACAGAGACAAAAGTTGTAACTTCAGCTTTGGTTCAGACATTTGCGTGAAAGTGGCTGAATGGAAGCGGTGATACTCCAGTGGTGAAGACAAATAACCTTTCCTACCATCTGCGGTTGATCCAGGAGATTTCTTCTTATGTAGGTACCTGATTTCATCATCTTCTGAAGTGTAACTTTATCTGTTATACTTTCATTTATTCCCTTTCTAGTTGTTACAACGAGAATAATGTGATATATTGAACGCTAGAAGCGTGGTAGATCTGGACTTCGTTCTCTCTACTGGCTTACTTTAAAATACTGCTTAAGACCTCTTTGCTTTTTTTCTTTTAAGCCTCCAAATCAAGGTTAAAGTCTTGGATCTCACGTTTCAGGTATTAACAAACATTCTGTACTCAAGAACAAATAAAGCATCCATATTGCTTTGCATGAGGAAGAGAGAAAGAAGACCAAAAGTACATCTTGCTGTTGATAGAGTTCTCTGAAGTATAAGCATAGGCTGCGCAGACTATAATAAGTCACCCGAAAATTGTTTGCCGTAGTTGCCATTGTTTCCCATGGTTTCTATAATCATGGAAAAAAAATCACACTATATACTTGTTTTTCAATTTTTACTGCCTCAAAGTGGTAAAAATAGTACTCTTTTCATCTGTTTCAGAGGGGCTTTGTGAAGACAAATATCTGGAGTCTTGGCAACTGCTAAGATCCTTCTGAGTGCCGATAACCATAGTGTGTCTTCAGTGGAAATTCCTGTAAAGGCCTGTGAAGGTTTTTACCTTGTCTGACCGTTGTTCTCCTATTAGACTACCCATGCTATCCTACCTTTGCTGGCCACAAGGTACTTGCAGTGTTCTGTCTGCTTGAGCAGTGTCCATTCGCCGGTACTTTTGTGCCAGAAGTTTTCACCAAGACCTTGATACTTGGCAAGGGAAGGTGGAGGATTTGAAGAGCAGTCCCTGGCGAGATGATGCCTTTCTGAGCAGGGTGAATATTAGGAATACCTTCTGCAAGAAAGCTGGGCTGATCTAAGGGAAAACATAGGGAGATGAAAAGCAATCACTACTGGGCTGTGAAGACAGGAACAGAAGGGGAATACGATGCATTGAGTGGGAGGGTTAAAATGCAAAATAACGGGGTCAGTACCGCTAAATCTCACAAGACCTTGTGTTTAACTAGGCATATCAAAGGCTGTGTCTTCTCCAGCATGGCGTGTGCTCCTTCCTTCCCTCACTTGGTATTTAGCCTTTGCTTGCGATGGTGAATCAGACAGGTCACCCCGGTGCTTTGCTCCAGCCTGTCTTGCACACAGCATGACACCAAACCGATGGCTGCTCCTCGCCCTGTGACTCTCGGCTTTAGCACAGCGAGTTCCCTCTGATCTGAATGTTTTCAGCTGTTGTCCTCCTTGTAGGGGGCCCTCGTGTTTGGCAGCCGCTGCTGGACCAGGCCCATGCAACTGCTACCACGGCTCGTCTTCTCCAGCTTTAGCTCCAGGTTATCGGAGCCTGAGGATGAAGTCAAAGATCTTTGATCCCGAAGAAGCCACAGTGCATGTGACAAATGCATTGGCAGCTGGAAGGCAGAGGGACCAGGACAGGTTTCATCGGGAAAGGGGCTGAGCAGTAAAGAAGGAAATTGTTGCATTGCTGGTTCTGAGAGAAAAACACTCTCAAAAAGAAAAAAAATGTTTTGCGGTTGATTTATATTTCTATTATAGGCTTATCCTGTTAGCTTGTTCTTAGAGAAGAGCTGTTCCCTGAGGTACGATTTATTCATTTTAGAAACTCTCCTCCCCCAAGAAACTTGCAACAGTGGAAAGAACAAATGTTGGGGCTGTGTTTGAAGGAGAAATTTAGCAAAAGCAATTCTGCAGCTGTGTTCAAGGCTGCATGCAATGGCTAACTATTCTGGTGTGCAACCACTTAGCGTAAGTAGTTGAGGAACGCTTGTTCCTCAAACAGAGGGACTTCATCAGAGCCACAACGGACATTTTAGAGGTTTCCCCAGAGCAGCCTTTCTCCAAAATTCTGTTAAGGTGAGGTTTTGAGAGTTGCAAAAAAAAGTAAAGAATGAGTCTCTAACAAGGAGATTTTTTGTGTTTGGGTTTGGTTTTGCGTGGGTGTCATGAGGAAGGCGAAGGATGGCGAGTGTAGTGAGGGGCTGGGTGGGTGCAAGAGACATGAAAGACAAAGTCAGGCCAAGAGCTTGCAGAAGGCAGGAGACCTTCACAAGTGTGAAGACACCGCTGCTGAGTCAGGCCCGTGGCTGTGTGCACACCCAAGAAATACACATGTGCTGATAGAAAACAGATTTAAAAGGTAATCGTGAAATTGCTTTGGAGCTCTGGATGTGTTTGGGAGTTTGTGACTGGTTGTCAGTGATGTCATAACCATATTTATTATAGCTCATAAATGGATGGGTCTGACTGTTTTCCTTATTTTAATGTATAAATTGCAGTTTATAATGGCAATAAAACACTCCAGGCTGTGCATTTCAGGGTGATTATTGCATTTCTCAGGTGGTTAAAGTTACTCTAACTGCCTTTCAGCTCGGATTTCAATAGTATTTGCCCAGTGTTCAGGCCATTTTTACTTGTTTTTTTATGTACAAACCTCAAATTAAAGTGTTTTATTGCTTTTTAATTAAAATGTTGAAGTGTAAAGAAGGAATGGTCACAGGCAGATAGAAAGTCGCGGTAGTAGGTGTTTTGATGTTAGAAGGGAATGTATGAGAAGGTAAACGGGGAAGGAGAAGCTGCAGAGCCTGTCACTGTGTTTGGGCATTTCACAGGTGCCCACTACTGGTTCCAGTAAACACGTGGTTGAGTAGAAACATTCGTGAGCCAAAGGCGTCGGTGTCTACCTCGTAAAATCTGGAACAGAGAAATTACGGACTAAATGGCTGTGAACCCTTAATTAAGTGCTCAGCACCAATGTGCCCTCCTGGTTGAGGTTGAGATGTGCTGATGTTCCCTACGTGGGAGCTTGTGACACCTCAGCTCGTGGTGTTCTCCTGCGCTCTCGCTCTTTGAGACACTGACCACCTCATTCGCAGCTGGTTGTAGGGGGCAGGGTCCCAGCCCAGTGGCAATGGTGGGCTCTTAATGGAACATAGTTATTCTGGAAGAAATAATTTCCTGGGTATATGAAAGAATGAATTCACCAGTTTGGCCCATGTGCAGGGTGAAATGTTTGCTTGTTGAAATCCTTTTGGATGATGTCATGTCTAAGTATCTGCTGGCTAAAGCAAAGCACCAAAGTCCTTGTGTTACATGTGTTTGTTGACTGGTGGCTGCTGTATCTGTGCTAAGGGAAGGATGGTCCCATAGAGAGGTAGGGCTGCTCCCTGTTAGTGTGGGGCTGACGGACCCACAGTGACATCGTTCTTCCACACTCTTCTTGACACAGCGTTGCTCCTTCTCTTATACCAGGGTAGCACCAAGTCTCGGACCCACTTACTGGTGAAATGCCCTCTTGCTGGAGGTGCCTACCTCCCTCCGAACCAGTGGGACCCCTTCCTAGCTGGATCCTCCAAGCCTCTGAGAGGCTGTTGAAGATGAGTAGCGCAGCAGGACGCAAGACCATGAGGCTTCTTCTTCTTCCTGAGGCCGTGACGCCGACAGAAGTTATGGCCACGTCTCAGGTTTGCGGTCATATCTCAACCTGCACAAGTCTTTCTCCTTGTGGCTGGGCCACCACAACACTTTGGGTATCTTGATGTTTGTGGTCATGTACCCCTTCCCATGACTGGTGTGGGGCTGGATAGCTGTACACACAGGGCCAGTCTCTCTAACTGGGATTATCTCTTGAGGTACATCTTTGGTGGAACTGGTGTTGGAGGCCTGTAGTTCACATCTTGTGGGTACCATTTTAAAGAAATTTAAAAAGAAAATCACGCCCCTAGCAGGTAAGGGCGTGAGTATTATATGCTTCGTGGAGGAAAGTTAAATTAGGGATTGAGCCTTTCAGTAAGAATAAAAAAAAAACGTTTTTTTTTCCCATTGTTTCCCCCATCTTTATTTCTATTTCTCCTGTGCAAAATATCCCTCTTGCATACCTCCCCGTTCTTCCCATACAAGAATGGAAGAAATGCTTAATGGGAAGCAAAGCACATTAGGAATATTAAGGAAAAATTACAGTATATACACTATGAAATGAAATGCATCTTTTGTGAATAAATCCCCCCAGAAATCTTATATTTCCAGGCATCCACTCACATACCTTCATGTAACAACTTATACATTCGTAAAACATTCATTGAAAGCAGCTCTGCAGTTTTATAGAAAACAACATGCCAGGGATGCAAGAATCTTGCCAGTTCTGTGAAAAATGACACCAATTAAAGCTTAAATTGCTTGTTTTCTCATAAGGTACATATTTTCATAACTTTGAAATCAAATAATTGCTGCTTTTATATTAAATACAATAAAACAAAAAGGATGCTAGTTTAGAGGAACTGCTACAAGCATTTTAATATAATTTTCCCACCATTTAAAGTCACAAAATATGGAAAACAAGTCAAGTATGCAAAGTTCCAAGGAGATAGAGAAACTCCTTCAGATTATTACATCATTTGTCTTTTGTGTCAGGAAATGTGTATGTGATTTCATTGTTTGATTAAATGCCAAAAAAAAGGGCATATTGCTCTTATCTAACTGATTACAGATTTTATTCATCTGAAAAAGTATTTGTTCATACTTTGACATTAGAAGGCAATATTTTTTTTAATGGTCCAAACAAGCATTTTCAAAAAAATATAATCCTAACTTCCCAGGCTCGCTTTTTATTTTGTATTAACAATGCACTGTACTAAAATTTCCCATACTGGAACACAGTCCCTAGTGGTTTTCAAGCTATAAACTGAGTAAACAGTCCCTTTCTTATTGAGTGTCTGTGTGAATGCATGTTGTTTCTGGAATACATCATATTCATTTGCAGAAACCCTGTGTATGGATCTTTAACACTTTTTTTTTTTTTTTCCTCCTCTTTTTCCGAGGTACCTAAAATAATAGCTTTTTAAGACGGTATTACAGTCATATAACTTGTGGGGAAAAGCACACCGTGGCTCACAATCTGAATTAAACATGTGTCATTGTGGGTAAGTTTCATTTAAAATACCTATAACTGCTAATTATTTAATATGTTAATGCTATGCTGCTGTTCTATCTCTAAATTATGTTAGCATGTTTTTGGCAATGCTGCACTAAGTAGAATAGGAGAAAATCATCTGAAAATATTTCCGTATTGAGTTCTCTCTTTTTTTTTTTTTTTTTTTTTTTGTAAGTGCATATAAAGGTGGCACTTACCAGTGACATTTTTTGGACTCTCACCATATCAGGGTTGACAAACTTAGCTTTGCATTCTGAAGAATCCTTTAAAAAAATACATTAATAATTTGAGGACAAACACGAAGCTTCATCTGGGGACTTCAAGGTCAGTTACCATTGGCCTGGCCTCCATTAACCCCCACAGGAAATCTTCCAGGATCCTTATTTTATCTTGAGTGGGTGTTCCCAAACTATCAGTCTTTTTTTTTTTTTTTTTGCCACCAAAATAGAGACACAGTTTCCTTTAAAAGACATGAATTTCATCTGGTAGAACATTTTAAAAATGTTTACAAGTCACGGAGAAATTTGCGAAGAGAATGGTGATATTTTAAATTGCTCTATTAACGAAACTCTGCCTAAATTTGGAAGAAGGAAAAAGAAGATTTGAAAACTTAGTAAGCGATTAATAGTAAGATATTAAAAGACAGCAAAGTGTTCTCAGTCACCAGGGAAAATAAACTGGTATGGTATAATGAGATCCCTACAGTCTTGTGATCAATCCAAAGTAACAAGAATGTAATACCAATGGGTTAACTAATTATATGTATATATTTAAAAAGTCTCTCAGTAGTCTGAATCATGTCCAATATGAATACGGAAGGTTACATGATCTATTATTAACCCATTAGTATTACACTTTCGGTGTGCTTTGGTAGTGAAGAACGTGAACGGGAGTCTGAAGTACGTGTCTTTTTAATAGAGTGGGTAATTTTTTGTTGGGGGGCGGAAGAGGGTATCTTATTTATGGTGTCATTTTAAACTCAAGTTACAACGTCTTAGATTTAAGAGACAGGCCAGTAATGCAGGCAAGGGTGTCTCCTGCAAGGAGACAGAGATTAATGCCATGTGTACTGATGATTCTCCACCACAATTTAGGATTCTGGTGGCGCCATGACGCCCCTGTTTTTTATGGTGGTTTGCCAAGAGAAAATTACTTAAACCAATTGTGAATGCATTCCTGTTATACTTTTACACAACCACATTTATGTACATAAATAGCATAATGAGTATTTTTTAAATGATCTCTCGTTCCAGATTCACCTACTTTGCATAAAACGCCAAGCACAGGAAGAAGGGGAGTTGGGGTTTTGTTTGTCTGTTTTTTTTTTTTCTTTTCTTTTTCTTTTTTTTAAATGAGAAAGGTTTTCACATGGGAATATACTTTTCTCTCCCTCCCCCTTCTTTCTCCATGACAACTGACCACAATTGAAGTGAAGATTCTTCTTAACATACTGTAATGTGAGAATTTTCTTCAGCTGGAGGGTGTTTTATTCCCTAAATTGAAAGCTGTTCTACTTTAGTACATAAAATGCGCATGTGAATATTAGGGTGGGTACCTTTGCCAGGTAAAAACTGGCAGGGGGAGAGTTCAAAGACCCTCAAAATCATAATAAGCTTCTAAGACTTTTAGAGGTCTGAGGTTGAGAATGGCTTGTAGGCTGAAACGTTCTGAGCTGCGAAAATGATGTCCATATATTGAGGAGAGTTTACACTAGACAAGCAGAGTATTTTAAGGCGTTTTAGCTAACTTCACAACTGGTTTTATTGATTTACTTGTGTATGAATATTGGTATTCATCTTTTTGGTCTCAAAATTTTGTAAAGGAGGCATTTATTCTTTTTTTTTTTTTTTTTTTTTCCCCCCAAATCTATGAAGAGGGGTTTGTGGAGTTGTCTATTTTATGGTGTTATTTTTGTGAGGCTGCTGTAGGTCAATAAAGCAAGATTTATTAGCAGCCTTTGGAAGTGCTGGTATTCTAATCATTGCTGTATTTTTAGGAGTGATTCTTTTTTTGTTGCCTGAACCACTTAATCTGTCTCCGTGAGTTTGATTCTTGGTTATGTTCCTATTTGAAGGCAATTCTCAAGTGCGAGCGTGTTCATGCTGGGTGATGGAGCCCACAGAGCTGGTTTGTCCCTCGGAGGCTTTTGAAAACATAAAATAAAATGAAGTATCTAGCTTGATATTTGATGGGAGGAGGGCTGTATGTAAGGACGATGCGCTTGGAGGCCGCCTCTGCTTCTTGTTTGCTGTACTCCGAAAAGATTTGTAATTCTTTTAAATGTAGTGGTTTCCTATTGTGACTATGAGAAGTGCGGTAATCGAGCCTGAAGCTTTTGAATGACGGTGTCATCATGTTTAAATGTTAATCTAGCTGGAGTGGATATAGATATATTGCTGTAGCTGGGAGAGGATAATATGCATATATAGAGAAGGTCTTTGTCCAAGGCCAAAAAGAACCTCCTCCCTTAGTCCCTAGGCATGGACAGTTCTTGGTCTGACACGTGGCGTGGAGGAGTCTGATAAATAATCTGTAGTGAGAGTTAGAATTTTTGTTAAGAGCTGTGTCGATGAGTTTGCTGAAGAGCGAGAGGTTGTTGGATACTGTCTTGCAGCTATTGCAACAAACAATAGGCAGTTTACGGGAAACTCGTACAAGGCAGCTGCCCTGACCGTACTGCTATTTTTACGGTGTTCGTGGTAAAGAGGTGTTTACTAAGCAGGCCTCTCTTCTCCACACACAAAAAAAGGTGGTCTCCAGTATATCTTTATGTGTTCTTTAACAGAATATTTTGGTTTGGAAATTAGAGATTGTGTTAAAATTATTACCTATAGCATTTGAAAAGTAATTTCCTCTTGATGTGCAATTAAGGTCAATGTTTACATATAACTTCAATGTCATAATAACATCGGGTTTTACTGCTACATGTGGTTCCTGAAGTTAATATATCCAGTTGTATCAATACTGGCTGTTATACTGGTACAAATACACGGGGTGGTCTTGGCGATAACGCTTTCTCTGTAAGTAGGAGAAATCTTCTGGCAAAAGTGCAGAAGAAGGGCTAGAAGATTAAAGAGTTTGGCAACCAGGGCAGAGAAGAGGTCCACTGGCAACTGCGGGGGAATTATTGGCCCTGGAAATGAAGAGGGTCTAGCAGTGGGGAAGGAGAGAGAGAGGACTTTGGAAAAGAGATGGAAGGGCCAAGTACACACGACAGAAAGGTCAAGAGGAAGATTGGCAGGAGAGCAAAAGAGTTTGCCTCCAGAGAGAAGCAGAAAGGGATGACTTCTTAAAATAGAAAGTCCAAAGAGTATCATCAAAGGATTCAGCTGTGGGAAACCTGTCCAGCTAAAGAGGCAGCAAGTCTGAGATGTTTATTATTTTTAATTTTTCGGAATGCTGCAAGATGTAAACCAGTCAATTTCATTAAAAAAACATGTTTAGTTTCAGAGTAACAAATTTGCCTTTCAAATTTTCTTCAGAAAACCTCTGGTGCAGTTCAAGAAGTCCCGAACTAGAACCCCATCTTATCTCAGGGTCTTACATGTCTGGGTCATAAACTGCCCAGCTATTTGAAACACCGCTGAAAATGAGGGTAGTGGGCTTTTTTGCAGACGTATGGAAATCAGGACTTACTGTTAAAATTTTGCACCAAAAGGTAATACCTGTTACTTTTTATGAGATAGCATAGTGCACATCAACTGCTGTTGTTGAAGAAACGTTGTCATGGACACAATTATGCTTGACAGCTTGATTATTCATTGTGTTGTTACCCCTTGCTTTTATAAAATTGGTTTCTGTCAGTTTTTGAAGTATGTTACCTCAAGACCCAAACATGGAAGATACTTGCAAAGTCAGCTGTAAGAGAAGTCTTCGCTTAATGAACATGTTTACTTTTGTGCTTCTATAAATAATTTATAATGTAAATTTGTGAGGTCTAGGGTCCCTTTCCCAGAGGAGAGGTAGCCCGGGAACTTCAAAAAGTTAATACATTGCTGCTGCCGCTCATGGCTGTGCAGGTTTATACGATATGGCATTAAGTGATAGGATGTTTTGAAGAAATTAATAACGTCAGTGATTATTGTAGAAAACCAGAGCTGTAGACTTTTTCGGGTGACTGCTCTCTAGACTGTCTTACTCAAGGAGACTTCCAATTTTTTGACTGTCAAAGTGTACGGAGAGGACACACAAAGTGGAGGTTGGGTGTTTAGGGGAGTTATTCCCACTGCCACTGTGAAGCGTTGTACCATGGGCCTCTACCTTCTGCCCTGCTTTAAGAGGGAACAAAAAAATATACCTAACTCTAATGCACAAAATGTTTGACACCTGTCATATTACTATTGTAGCCCCATAAAAATTTGGTACTACAGTTCTTATCTATCTTATATCTGTAATAAAGGGGAAAAGTTATAATTTTACTAAGTCTTGAGCCTTGTGATGAGAATTTTGACATTTCAACAATGGTACGTAAGAAGGAGAAGAAATTCAAAATGTCCTTGTAAGGCAAATTCTCTTTACAGATGATTTCTGGCTATCCCAAAGTCAGTCCTGTGTACTGGGGCTGATTATAATGCAATATTTCAGAGGAAGAAAGAGGCAAAACATTTTGATGAATTTAACTGAATTTAACAGAAGCAAATGTTAATACTGGAGAGACTGGCAAGTGTCTGAGTTACCAACAGCTGGACGAGAATTGCGTTGTAGAATAATAATCCTACCTTGTTCGCTTTCAGTGGTGACAAAGCCCACATTTACCTAATTTATGAAGGATTTCTAGTTAACCATGAAGTTCTGCACACCTTCTGCCTGCCAGCCTCCTCTGTGCCCACTGGAGATGATGCCCCACAGCTGAATCATCCGTGGCACAGAGTGTCACCTGAATGTACCTCTCAAAGAGAGCCAGCCACCTTCCTACGCCCACGTAGCCTTTTGTCAGGAAGCGGATTGTGAACATTTAACACAAAAGCATATCTTTCACGGGTGACAATTGTGAGGATTCATCGTTACTCCGGCGAGGAGCGGGGCTTTCGGGGAGGGCTGTGGGAAAGCAATACGAATCGAGCCATATTCAGCTGATACAGCTGTTTATTGTACAGCCTCTCCTTTGTGCTTGGACCATCGCCACGTATGATTTAAGCGTGTTTGGAGTCCTGGTGGGTGCAGGAGTCTTGCCGGGAGGTCTCTCCTGGGACCAGTGACGGAAGAGGGCATCAGTTTTACTCTCTAGTAGGGCAAATTCATGCAACGTAAAAAAAATAAGGAAATTAAAAGCTAACACGCTTGAAATGGGCAGCCTGACGCATAATGGAGACGGGGCGTTGCGCCTGGGTATGTCAGGAACATAATTTTAACACAACAAGACACATGTAACCAGGCATGACGCGTTGGCGTGCTGACACGTGAACCAGTGCATCTTGAAACAAAGGCGGTGTGCTGAAAATTGTATAGATTCCCCTTGCCCTGAACAAATTTCAGTTTGCAAGACTTCATGATTAACAAGCTTTCTAGAATATTTACAACTTTCTGAAGAGTGAGCTTTTTCTTCTTTTTTTTTTTTTTTTTTTTTTAAAAATGAAGTTAAATGGAACACACACATTGCCTTTGAAATGTAGCCATTGGAAGGTCATATATTTAGGTGTTACATATTAAAATATTGATTTTTTTTTAAAATATAAAACCCCTGCTTACAATAAATACAATGCAAGTCATAACCTTTATTATAAAAATATTTCAGTGTTCCACAGTAAAGGGTCATTAACATTGCTAAACTGTAGAATTTGATCATTAGTGGAGGATACTACATTTTGTTTTTAATAAGGCAGTGATTTATATAGAAACTTATTAAGAAGCAAGATATGGCTCATTTCTGATCTCTGACATGCTTAAAAGATGTTGCAAATTAAGGGATTGATCCTGTAGATCGCCGAGCTGATATGAAGAAACGTCGATAAACAAAGTGCTCGCTCTGTCACTGGCCTTTACCTTGCACTTAAGTAGATGTACAGCATGTGGTGGGGGAAACTGAGAAGATAAAGCCTTCCTGAGCCCAGCTATTTCAGATGTTGTATACTAGATGGGAAGCCAACCCTTTGATTCTTCTTTTTTTTTTTTTTTTTTTTTAATTCTGGTTGAGTATTTTTCTGCGAAGTGGAGAAAAACTCACCCGCAAGGGTTCATTGGGATGCTCTCCCATGCAGTGTCCGTAAGGAGCTGCCTTTGCACCTTCTTGTACTCTATGTGCACAGCCAGGATGCTTGCGCGTGGCCAGCCATTGTGCAGGGCCACCTGGGCAACTGTCAACGTTGGGGAGGGCTGATGGTGAGCAAAGGTGAGACAGGACACAGCTACGAAGCCACAGCAAGGAGGTGGTCTCTATCAGAGACTGGCTCTTCAGCTCCTTGTATTGAGGGCTGGAGCTCATGAGTCTCTTCAATGGAAAAAGTGTCTGAAATTCAACTGCACGGTGGCAAGGGGAGTTCATGTGAGTGGCTTCATCTGCCCTGATAACTTAGAATGAGCTTTATTAATTCATTTAAATGACCCAAAGTGTGCTTGCGTCGCTTTTCCTGGAGTGGTTCAGCTAGAAAGAGTGTGCTGGGGTAGTCTTGGCTCCCATCGGCATCTCCGGTGCTCGTAGAGCCATTCCCTAAGACCGTGACAAGAAATACGGTGTCCCCTACAAGTGAGATGTAGGCCACCTACCTCGGACTTGGATCTGCCCGCAGGGCTGCGTTCTCCTGCGATGGGCAGAGCTGAGGTGTTTGGGTTGAAGGATGCTTGTGATGGCAGTAGCAGAGCCAAGGGCGCCGACGGGAGAAGAATGCCTCATGGCAATTAAAATAACTGCTGGAAATGGAGAGTTCCTAGGGGAAAATAGCTTGCCTTCGTATAAGTTCCTTTATGTGTGCAAATCTGTGGACAGTGTGATGAAAATGCATTGTTCTATATTCCCTGAGAAAATTTCACGGGGGGGGGGGGGGGGGGAGAAAAAATTTCCTTTGCCAGAATGATCCTGTTACACATGCAGTACTTATTAATGTGGGCGAGTTTGGGTTTTTTTTATTTTTTTTATTTTTTTTTTTTTTAGGTAGTGCATGTTTTTCATTATTTTAATCTGGAAAAGCCTGATAAAAGCGAATGTACACTTCACGTGTCAAAGAACATGCTAAAGCTTTCTTATTCCTATGTGAAACCTGCTTATATGTCACTTTATATGATTTTCTTTTTAAATTTTATTAGCTGAATTTTAGTGCTCTTTAAAGTAAAAGCGATAGCAACCAGGTGCGTTATGGCGGGGGGAAGACACAACCCTGCCAACACACCTACGCGAATAATTCCCCCATTTCCAGTCTCTGCTGTTTGTTGCAGGATCAGGCAGTTGTTTTGTGCTGTCGATGCATCGAAGGTTCTCAGGCAGATACCACCGGTCTCATTTTGAGACTGTGAGCTGTGTTTCATTCCTCTGAAGTGAAATACTAATTTAAAAACAAACAAACAAAAACAAAAAAACCCCAAAAAACATTATTCTTCACAAATTTTCCATTTCTGTTTCGGTGGTTTTTCTCTGCTGTTTTTCAGTGGTAGATGAGAATTAAAAGAAAACTAAACAACAAACCAAAAAACCCCCCCTACTTCACCTGCTTTCTGGCTCAGCCGATTGAAGCCCTTCCTATGGCTCTTCAAATGGCATCTGGAGGGAAGGCCGGTTTGTCTGTTAAACAATCAGTAATAAATATATGTATTTATGAGGATAGCAAGAGCCACAAACTACATCCCACGCAGCTGCTGCCGGTACCTACACAACCCTGTTACTGCTTAAAGATTTAAGATTTTTTTTGTGGCCGTTTTAAATTTTTTTTTTTTTTTTTTTAAAAAAAAAAACACACCACCTCAACATAGTAAAGCAAATGCATTTGCAACCTGAGTTTAAAAAGAAAGAAAAAGAAAAATAAAAGTTTTATATTCTTTCTCTTCAAGCCTTTGATCCCGACTCTCCAGCCGTGGGAACAAGGAGAAGTCATCTTCCGTGAACTGTGAGTAGGAAGCTGCGAGGGAATCGGCAGATGAGTTTTGAACGTTAGGCCTTGTTTATACTGGGGATTAAGTCATTTGTGGTCAGTAACCAATGCAGCTGGGCTGCTGCAGGCTCCCGGTTCACGGCAGATGACATGACGGGAGTGAAAATCGGGGGCACTCTCGGCTGCTGGACGGGGCCGTTTCTGCCCTGGCGTTGGGGGCATTTCACCCGGGGTGAATATGGACCGGAGACGACCTTACGGTCTCCGTCCTCCTGTTTCCAACATGTCAGGTTGGAGCAGCGCTCCTTGGGCGTACGGAAAACTTCAGAGAGGGGGGGAAAAAAAAGGGTTCTGAAGAGATTGATCAAAACCATAATTTTATGGGTGTAGCGATGAACGGCCAAGCCAAGCCCGAGCTGCAGGAAAGAGCGGCTCAGAGCGGCTGCTGCTTGGTGTTTCTCAAGGTCCTAAAGAAGACAACAATCAGAAGATAGGGAAGTGAAGGGGGGAAAAAAACGCCTCAATTGCTGCAATGATCTGTCTGTGCAAACCTTTCAAACATCTGTCTGCATTTGGAAATATCCTGGGTTGTGCTCTGAAAGTATTAAGACTTTTTCCAAAGGTGATTTTATTGTCAACTACTATTACGGCAGATTTATTTTTTTCTAGGCGGCACATGGTTAACATCTTTCTGTGCTTCTAAATATAAACTTGCTTCCCAGTAGTATTATCCAGGTCTCATTCCTTCTCTATTTCTCTTTCCTTTTTTCTGCTCCTCTCCTCTTCCTTCGCCTTCTGTCGCTCTCTGTGTGCGTTGGATGTGGCTCTGGGTTACGACTGGACTCTGCGAGGACGCATTCCTTTTGTGGTCTGTGCCGACTTTATACCAAAACTTTCTGTAAAGTTTTACTTTCGTGGAGTGCTATATAGCGACTTTTTATGTGTCTAAAAAATGGAAACATTTTGTCTCATATAAAAAAAAAAAAAAAAAAAAAAAAGAAATATTTTTATACTGTGCTCCATTCACAGACCACATCAGAGGTATTCTAAGAATAGAATAGATCAAATATATTTTATGGAAATATAATGAGAAAAGGATGTGTTCCCAAAACTCACTCTGAACAAAGGAATGCAACATAGTCAGGAATACTTTAATGCGCCTAACAATTTTCTCATGTGAAAGGCTGAAGGAACAGTCTTGGTTTGAAGAAATCTTCCAATTCTCCCCAGGCACCCTGAACTTGAAATCAGAACTAGGAAAGCTATATATTACAAAAAAGAAAATGTATGGAAAAAGTGACTGAGGGCATTAACCATAAAAGACGTTTTGAAAAGAAAAATAACATCAATATGAAACATTTTGTCATGTTTCATTTCATTGATCATATATTTATTTTATGTGCTCTGGAGCGCTGAAGCTTAGATGTAACTACATTTCAGGAGCCTCATATTAGACCTGTCATTCTCTTTGTGGCCAAAACTAAATAGTGAGGAAAAAATAAAATAGATTGCAATTATTAGATTTGGGTTGGATTCCATCGGATTGTGCTTAGAAACTTCAGAAACTGAACTTAGAAAATGAGACATAACATTAACAGCTATTAAAGACACTGCCTGTGTGACAGATAGAGAAGTAGGAGGTACACCTACAATGTGAAATAATGCATCTTTTTCACAGTAATGCAATATGTTCACCTTAAATAGGCTTGTAATTAAAGCTGCCAGTGTTGATTAGATCAACCATGTAGGAAAGATGCATTTGTATTAGTTCTAATTAAATCTATTTTGAACAAGTTGAAGTTACAGACTGGGTTTTTGTTTTTTTTTTCCGCTCCCCAACACAATGGCACGTATTTCAGTCCCGTATATAGCTCCCAAGTAGCACAGGTCTCTGTTTAAAAGGCTCAGCCTTTTCTGTAGCCGGTCTCCGATCCCAAGTTACTTCTGCCTTAGGTCTGGAATTCTTTCCTAGGCAAAACCAAACCTGCAACGATTTAAAATTGGGTTGTTACAGGAGCACGATGGATGGGATCAGGCCACTGTTAGCATGGTCAGAATTTTTTTTTTTTAAGCACTGGCAAGGAAAATGAAAGCATTTGTCATAACTCAGGCTCTTGAGTTATTGGTCTTAATGTGTTTTCCAATATATACGTAAGGTTGGCTTAGAAGTTGGTAGGGAACGGCACGAGCACGGGGAGCTGTGGCAGCCCCTCGCGCGTTCTCGCAGCTCTGTCGGGTGCTGGGTGGCGTTTCTCACACCAGGCATCTTTTGAAGATTGCTGGTGTGAAGCCCAACGAGATCCTCTGTGTTTTCCAAACTCCCCGTTGGAGTCTGACACCCTGTTAAGAGCTGAAACTTCTACTCTCCTTGAATTGAAAGGAATGAGGATTTGGCCCTAAGTGGATGTTTTTAGATATATCAAGCAATGCAATCTAGGAATGCTAATGAAGTCCCACCGTAGTGGTAATTTATGCAATGGCATTTTATGCAGTTCAGGTCTCTGAATAGGCTTTCAAAGGGGAATGATATCAACCTTTCTCTCTGCTCCTCATCCATCCTGTTGGTGCAGAACACATCGTAAGTGCAAAGCAAAACCAAAGCCTTTTGCCTCCTCTCTAGC
This sequence comes from Chroicocephalus ridibundus, assembly GCF_963924245.1. Lineage (NCBI taxonomy): Eukaryota > Metazoa > Chordata > Aves > Charadriiformes > Laridae > Chroicocephalus > Chroicocephalus ridibundus. The sequence goes on along the minus strand of NC_086290.1, from coordinate 4,256,587 downwards.
GCTGAGCCATGCTGTTGGGCTTTCTCCTTCCCGTGGGCCTGGTGGCTTTGGGTGGGCAATGCCAAGACCATTTTCTCCAACGCAGGACATGTCTGGAATCCATCACTGGGGAGGGTACCCAGGATGGGGTTTTGGCCAGAGATGCTAATTCACCCCTGGGCATAGTGTGACTCTGCTGCTTCAGATCTCTCCTTGACCGCTGGTAGCCAAGTGGGTCCTGGTTGATGCTCGTGGCTCTGTGCATGCCAACTTTTTTTTTTTTGAAGCAACCTGAGTGCACAGAAAGCCTCCAGGAACTGAGAGTTCTGTGTTTCGGCTTGTAACACAACTGGAAAAAATAAGTTGCGCTGTTTTTCATATTGATTTTCCTTCTCCTCGGTGCAATATTTTCAATTTAAACGGCAGCAGACTGAGGCACAGAATGCGGGGAAAAAAATGTTCTGAGCTCCACAACTGGGAAAACAGCCTGATTTTCTGATTTTGTGTCCATGTTATCCAATTAAATTTTGTCACTGTCCTGTGATTTCGTGTCCAGGGCAGTATCGCTTCCACAGAAGAGCTAATTATGGAATAAGATAAGTACAAAAGTGCCCATATTTAATTAAGAATATTACATAGTATATCCAGGAAGAAGATTTTTTTTCCTAAAATTGTTTTAATTAACATGAAAGAAAAGCTTCTGCTGACTTTTTATTGTCACAAGATATAGAGAAAATTATTTCATGCTAACGTTGGACTATATTTAGCTTCTGTCTCTCTACAGAAGAAAAATTGAAAATTAGTTTATGTTAGATTGTATTGCTCCTTTTTATCTCACAAGGGTTTCCTTCAAGTACCATTAAATAATGATATAATCTGTAGAATATTAGTTGACAGATGATAATGTTTGTTGTTTGGCTTTGTGTTTTGTTCTTTTTGCATTTCTTAGCTGAGGAAGAAATCTTCCACCTTCCGTAAACCTGATATATTGGACCAAATCCCGCTCCGAACAGGTTGTATGCTGCCCTTTTCAAACTCAAGCTATCAGAAGATGCCCTTCAGCAGAAGTGTTAAGAGGACTTGGTGAGCTTAACATGTTTCGCCTGCTTAATTTAATTTGGAAAAATTCAACCAGAAAATGAAGTTATTAACAGGTTGGTACATTCAGAGATAAGATGATGTCACAGGAAAGCAGTCAAGTGGGCTGCTTGTCAAAATATAAAATATGTATCTGTCAGAATCAAATGATAGATAAGCTGTGGCTGGGTGTAGGATGCAGTGAAAATAGTGTGCTAAAAATTGAAACCAAATCCCACCAGTCTGGAGCACAAGCTTTTAGTAACTATCGTGGCGATCAGAAATATAACAATTCTGGGGACATGAACTGCACTGTTTAAACACGGCACACGTAATTTCTTGGCACCGGTAGCCAGAAGCACGTACTAGACCTCAAACAAACAGGAGAGACCTTGAAAGCGTGGCCATTTCAACAGATGACTTTGAAATTGGGACAACCCATTAGCTCGGGTATGCCAAAATGAGGATTAATATGACTTTCCCTGGGTAACTCGGGGACCTTTAAGGCCTTAAAATGTGAAAATAGAGTCTGTCTAGCCAACGTGATGAGCCTTTCTGCATTAGAGAGGCTCAGATCAAAGAGAGAAGTCTCCAGTGTATTCTCCAGGAACGCGTACGTGTCATGTCAGTCACAGGCCTCTTCCTGCCTTCTGGCTTGCCGTATAAAATAGCTGGCACCAGGAGTTTGAAGTTAATAAACTCGGGAATTTTAAATGGCAATTTGGAGTCTCGTATGAGCAAAACAGAATAGGGTACTTAGCAAGGCATGCAGTCAAACTCCCAAATACTGTGACGGCAAAATGAAAGAAATACCATTATAACAAATGTCGGTATTGTGTTATCATTGAATTTGGGAAAATGATCCCACTTATGTGCAACTTCATTCACTGCAAGTTGCAAAATCGAGCTTTAAGACTGTAAGCTCTTGGGGACAGCCCATGAAATCTCTCTGTTTGCTCAGGATCTTCCATGATGCAGAGTTTAATTGTGACTGGGAACTCTCAGGACTAACAGAACACAAATAATAGAAGTCCTAAATAAAATGCTGTTCTTATATTTAAAGGTCAGAAGGGACTATTCTGACCTCTTGATCTATAGGCCATAGGGCTTTGCTCAGTAATACCACCATGATATTTCTAATTTATGCTTCCGTTTAAATAGTTCCTAAAGCCTCAGCTTGAGAAATATTCCCCTTCAAAAAAAGAATAAGTTTTAGTATGTTGTTCTGATGCTTTTTCCAGTATTTAAAATATTTCTCATTTAAACTTCTTCAGCCTTAACTTCTCACCTTTGGATTTTGATTCTTCTTCTTTAGGCTTGACTGAACTTCTCTCATATCAAAAACGGACTGAAACCTGAAATGAAACAGGTGGAGTTTAAATCTGTAAGGTGGGTTTTCTTTTTTTCCTAAATCACTTCTAGGGTTTTTTTGCCATATTTTTTATTGTGCAAATGCCAGAACTGAATGTTGGGGGTTTTTTTGTAACAACTTCCTCGATGCTGTACACAGAAGAGACAAGTCTCTGCTGCTACGTGTTATCCTCCATTTCATGTGCTCAAGGATCACATTCATCTTTTGGGACTTCATGCTGTTGGGATTGTGTGTGTTGTACTTGCTCTACAGCTCGCTAATTTTTTATTCAGCAATAATTGTAATGGTGATAGAGAATGATCTATACTGCTGCCATACATAAGTTCATAACATCATAGATACGTATCAACTTTTAAAGTGGAACGTATCATCCTTTTTTTAGTGAAAATCTGAAAATAAATTGCAAATCTCCCAGCATGAGGAACTTGGTTTTGGACTTGTGTAATGACAATGGCCTCGTAATTGAAAGAAAAAAGAAAAAGGAAATTTGGGAGACTATTAGTCTACATGTGGTATACTTTTTTTCCCCTAAATTGAAAATAAAAAAAAATTGAATGACACATTTGGGCTGAAAAACTGTTTGCTGCACATGTTTTATATATGTGGGTTTATTACACAGATCATGTGTCTTAATTAGGTAATTTATATTGTGTTATCCGAAGAAGATGTTCTTGTTCAATTGGACACACAATAAAAGTTTCAAGAAAACTTGTTCATCCTGTATTTACAGAGATCGGTGCATGGATGCAGAATAACAACTACAAATATATATGCTGGTACAGTTACTTACTAGATTATGTTCCCTGGAGAATCAGTGTTGTTATGTCTGTGTATACAAGTACAATATAGGTAGGGATGAGTTGTATTTTTAGTAGGACTTTTTCTTTTTAATTCTTTTTTTCTGAAACTAAATATGCTAGCTTTATCCACTGAGCAACTTCTAAGGCAAGAGGAAAAATATAATGATAAATAAAACTAACCCCAGTGAGGAAAGTTGAGTCATCTTGTTATCGTGGGCAGCTTGGCCCTCTTTGAGCCGTGGTGTTTCAGAGAGGTAACGGCAACTTGAGATCTCCTGACCTTTTTTCCTCCTTCCCACAAAACCTTGGTGGGTTTTGTTTCCTTGTACTAATCTGATACTGTTCACCCAGAAACTGAATCTAGTTATCGCTGGTTACGCTAATTGAGATTTCTTGGTTTCTCTTCCCCTTTGTCATTAAGCTGGATTTGAGCTTCACATACCCTTGCAATTACTTTGAAATTCCAAGTCTCCTTGCAACTACTTTGAGAAATCCGAAAGCTAAATGATTCCCAAGTTTAAAATATGATGTTCCCTAGTTGAAAGGCAAAAAAGCAATATTGTTATATTTGTATTCTGATGAAATTCATTATGTACAATATAATTTGTGTCTCCATAATGATCTACTCTTCTTCAATTAGGGATTAAGCCAGATACTACAAAGATCTGGAGGAAATACAGTAACTTTTTTTTTCTTCATTGAGAATACAGAAGGAATTTGAAGTGTGTGTCCCTGGCAGTAAAATACAAGTTTACAGAGTTTTTCTTCTGTTTATTGTAAATCAACTACAGAACAGCAACCCATGGCGTTAGTCCAGAAAACTGAGATTATGAAGCTAGGAAGTAGGAACATGAACAGAAAATCGTGTTTGTAAATCTTGATGAACATCATCTTTGCTCTGCAGCGAGGACCTGCTTCAGCTCTCTTTGAAGTCAATGGGAAAACTCCCACCACCTTCCAGTGGGAGCTGACTCAGACTCTGATTGCTCGCATTTGCGGCCAGTTTGGGGTGGGATATGGCGAGATGCAGGGCGTGCAGAGAATGCTAACTAATGGGATCGGTTCAAGGGCCCCGGACGCAGTGGGAAATGAAAGTGAAGAAGCGAAGTTATTTATTACACATCATCAGACCCAGTTTCCATATTCATGGGAACCCAACAGCACTGGAAATGGTGTCATATTGATGGCCAAATTGCCAATGTGTTGCAGGCCCTAGATGGTGTCCACAACTCCATTCCTCTGAACAATATTTGAAGTGTAGCCTAGGAGAAATCTGTTGTAATTTGCTCTCCTCCTTTCTGTATTTATAAGCCTACAATATTGTAAGTTTTTACTGTGGGCGGACAAGCAACATCCACTCATATCAAAGAAGATACAAGTACAGATAAATATAACTTTATACTTTCATTTTTATATAACTTATGCAAATGTATGCGCAAGTTAGTCACAGTCCCCAGGCTGGCAGCAGATAGCTGATGTGGCCATTGTTGTAACTTCGTTTGGGGACTTGCATCGCCGGGTGATCCCGCTGCCTTTAAGCAGAGGTTTGCATGCGTGTGTGTGCTCTGGGCCTGGTAGAGCAAGGTTTGGCTGGAAGGGAATGTCAGGATGGGACAGAAAGGGGCACAGTCCCAGCAGTTGTTCGTCTCTACTGCCAAGGTAGGGCTTAGACAAATTGCATGTGGAGGATCCTTGCGTTTTTTTCTCTCGAGGGCATTAACGAGAAGGGTTAAAGTCTTAAAAATGAGGAACGAACCATGAGGGGTTGGCGTGTGCATGGGCTGTGACCCTCACTGGCGTCCACCTCCTCGCTCAGTTCCCCAGCCCGCCCTCTGTGAGAGGGGGATTCTTGGTCTCCACCTTTTAAATGGAAAAAAAAAAAAAAAAGTTTCTTTCTCCCCATCACATCACTGTTTTCTCCGCGAATGGCTTGTTTTACGTTGCACTTGCTGTTAAGTACTAACTGACCATCTGAAAGAGCAAATCAAAGTACATAGACACAGCAGTTTATCGTTCTTCTTTTATGGGAACTTCTCTGTTGTTCTCCAAAGACTAAACAAAACAAAAAGGCCAATTTTGGTATGCCAGGTTCAATTGTCTGAGTTAAATTTTGTAATGTTTATCCTTAGTTTAAACAGATATGAGTAACTTAGTCCCTACTGCTTAGATTATAGGTTTTAGTGTATGAATTTTAATAATCCTAATTAATGGCGCTCCCTTTGTTATATTACTTTGTACTTGTGTTCGCTCTTTCATCATGAGAACTCAAAGTGCTCTATTAAACGGCACCAAATCTTTGTAAAGTATATGAATTTTAGCCTATTGAGTTTATGTATCGGGTAAGTGTAGTAATGAGAATGAACAGTTTTTCCAAAGTTCATTTCAGAGCTTTGCATTGATTCTCTGCAAGATACAAACATGGGGAAAACTAGGCTCCAGAAAACTTGACTCCCACTTCTACCCGCTAGGTTATGGATCTCTTTACTCCCCATTCTGAATTTCCAGTGATCTTTGAAAACTTTGTGTTCAGGAGTCTTCAAATATGACTAGTGATAATTATATCAATATTATTAATATGCACTATTAAAAGACATAAATCTACATTTTCGAAGCTTTGATGTGCTTACAAAACTGAACTTTTAAATGAAAGTATGTTTTTAAATCATGTATGTATGACAGAAATCTATTAAGACTAGCCTCACAAAGATCCGCATATGCTTAGAGCAATGATTCACGTGCCGCTGCAGTGGTGCCCTGGGAGCATCGTAGACATCTGATGGAACGCAGAGATCTGGTGGAACAGACTTGCTCAGCATCTCACAGGTTGTTTCTCCAACCATTTTTGTTGTTTTTCCTCCTCTTTGTTAATGCTGGTAATTTTTTTTTAATCTTTGTTTCCTGTACTGTTGTATTTATAGGTGATTTTTATAACGCTGCAATTGTGAACTGGGAGGAGAACCACCTGGAGAAGTTGTGAGCTAAATTAGTGGTGGACTCTTAGCTCTCTGATAATCTCGCCTTTCAAAATCCAGACACACTAATTACTATAGATAGCACTGCACTTTTAAGAAAAGTTACATAGGTCTTCCTCCTCTTTCCCACTGCTGTACAGCAAGGCGAGAGCTGGTCGTTCGCTGCCTGGATTTCCGGCTTCTCAAGGATTTTCATATTTCAGCCTTGTTAGGTAGTTCAAACTGGAACATCGTTACTCTTTCTTTTCCATTTGGACACTTTAAGACTCTTAACTGTCTAGTTTAAAAATAATAAAATTGTGACCTTTAGTTGACATTATAAGCTTGCATTTTGAAGGCTGTGCTTATATTTTGAGGTTGCTGGCTAGGAAAATCAAGGCTAACTGAACTGACTGTAGTTCTGAATGCTTCCTTCCTTTTAACGTTGTTTTTTGTTGTTGGGATTTTTAGTCTAGAGGAAGGTTCATGCTTAAGCGTCGCGCTCTCCGACCAGGTTGCTGAAGGCAGAAAGTCACTGACAGAGAAGGAGAAATGTTTTGGTCTCCGTGTCTCTTTTGCAGTAACCACCAACAGCTGGAGAACAGAGGCAAGAGGAGAACAGAGGCTGGAGCGGAGAGGCAAGAGGATCACGTCTCAGGGACGCGTGTGCGTAGGCTTGGGGCTGAGCAGAGTTTCCAGGGGAAAGGTACAGGTTTTTGTTGTTTTTGCTTGAATGTCTGTAGTTACATGGAATGGAAATTTTTAAATGCTAGTACATATCTTTGTAAAATATATGATTTTTAGTCTATTGAGTTTACCTATTGGGTAAGGGTAGTGATGTATTTCTTACTTTATAGCTATTTTTACCAAAGAGCTGAACAATGCAGCTGAGCAGCAACAGGGACAGGACGTAGGTGGGGGGATAGGAAAAGTGGGGAGAAGAAAAAAGGGATGTTTACAGGTGACTAGGGTGGTTTCAGACTTTCCACTGTGGCTTCAGACCCTGGGATCACTGGATTGTGCCCTTCCCAGCAGAAGCGCCGGACAGGGCAGCAGTATACAGGAACATGTCCCATTGCAATTTCTGGCTCTAAGTGGTGACAGGACAGTGCCCATATCTATCTGGTCTCAGGTCACGTGTGGTTGGAAAAGTTTTGATCTCCTTCAGAAGGGAAGGAGTACCCCACAGTCACCTTTGTTTCACCCACTCTTGCATCTGCTGAAACATCTGGTGGTGGCTAATGTTGGAGACATGACAGTAGACGTGTTGGGGAACCAGCCTGGCTCAGGATAAGAGTTTTTATGCTTCTCTGTGCTGCCGAGCATTGGGGGATCTGGAAGCCTTTCATGCTCTGACCTTTAGGAAGTCGAAATGCTCAGAGCAGGGTTGTCATTGAGTAAACGGCATTTCCTGCCTAAAACTTCGGGAGGCATATTTTTATTTTGCTTGTCTACTTAAAACCAGCGATTGAAAACTGAGCCTTTTAAAAACTTCTACCTTAGACCATCAGTATTTTAGTATTGAAAAACCCACCCTTTTTTCCTCAGTTGGTACGGTTTTGTAGAATGCAGTCATGTAGCAATACTGTTGACTAGTAATTATTTACTTGGTCAGACTGGTTAGTTTTCCTTCAAACGAGGCACTTCATTTTAGCGATGGCAACTTCCCTTAAACAGTTATTTAGAGAAAAGCTGCAGAAGATAGCAACTTCGCAGAGGAGGAGAAAAAAAAAAAATAATAAAAAAAAAATAAATCCAAAGCAAAGAAACAACCACACACAAGTTGGAAGGGCTTAGAATAAATTACTGCATGTCATTCTGTGGGAAAGTCTTCCCGTACGAATGCTGTGTTGTTCGCAATGTGAGTGCCAGATCCACTCAGCTCTGCTTTGCACTTCTGTCACCCTTATCACTCATGAGACGATACTCTTCTACTGTAAGTGCTACCCCCAGCGGCATGTATTCATTTATAGGACTTGCATACTTATGCTTAAGTCAGACACCCAAGAGGCACAGGATGAATTGACAGTATAGGCAGATGCTTTCAGCAAAGAAACCGGGATGTTAAAAGAGCTTTAGCGCGGTTATTGTTTTGCCAGGCAAATCCATGTACTTGTCATCAAGGTGTTCGGGAGTATTTCAGCCTCGTCGTACAAGCTGAATACAAGAGCTGTAATCAAGAGTTACATCATTTGGTGAGACAGGACCTTGAGGAATACAGCAGAGGGAAACGTGCATAATTAGAACAGTTCAGTTACAAGGGAAAGGGGCTTTGATAGTGTTAGAAACGCAGCTGAAACACGCATTCTCCATTGCCCTGTCATCAGGCATTAGGTGGTAGATGTCAATGGGCCGGAGAGCCCTCAGGATCCCGTGAAGGAGTTGTGGGATTCCCCTTAAAACCTTCCCATTGCTCAGGAAACCATCTAAGGTGACCATCTGCCAAGCCACGAGCTCTCCTCTCTGTGGAGAAACACCAAACCAGAGATTAAACAAAAAGGTCACTAACTCAACATGGAATTTGAAAAAAGCAGTTTCTTTTGATAGTTGGTCAAAGAATGCTGAGAAATAAGAACATGACCAATTTTCCCCCCTTCTCAAAATTCCCATAAAGGAAGGGCTTGACATGAAGACGTGATAGCCATGGTGACAGGGAACCCATCATAGGTCGTCAAATGCATTAGGGCCAATGTGTTATGTGCTTCCCATGGTGCTTTCCACGTTAATGTTTTTGCCAAAATCCTTCCTAGAAATTTCACTTAGGGGGGGGAAAAAAAAAAAAGTAGTAGTTCTCTAGTGACACCCGTTCTGAGTATGCAACATGCAGCCTGCTTTATTTATATTTTTTGCAAAATATTTATCACTGCCATAGTGATAACTAGCCTAAAAAAAGAGACGACGTTTCAAAGAAATTTGACCTTCTCCAGACCCTATCTAGAGACATCTCTATTCTTACACGTATATTATTGGCAAATGTTTTGAATTTTTGAGTTTGTAGAGGAAAATGTTCAACATCTCAGGGATTCTTGAGCCATGGGAGACTGCTTTCCACCCAGCGCTAAGCAAGCTACCAGACAATACTTAATTTTCAGGAGTCAAATATGCTGTAACTGTCCCTGGACCTTAACGTGCAGTGAATTAATAACATTGCTTCTTTTTGCCTTTTCGTGATTCTACTTATTATAAGCCGAAAGCTGGCAGTTGTGGCAGTAAGTGGGTGGCTTCGAAGAAGCACCATTCCGTGAGCCCTGAAGGAAGGGATTCGGGTGCAGCTGTAGACCTGATGCTCCTCCAGGACGCTAGCACAAACCAGCATCACTGGCACGGGTTTTTCGGGTGAGACTATGGCTGGAGCCCTACCTCCCGAAGCAAGCGCTGCAGCAGCAGGGCTCTGCAGGTGAGCAATTCTGAAAATAACTGATTAAATGGTAATGTAAAAGTCACAGTTAGAAGTTTTTTTAATTGAGGCTGCCGGCTGAGCGCTGCTGGGTGCTGTGGAACGTGAGCAGCGCTATGAATATCAGGAATGCTAATAATGGGGTCCCATTTCTAACTTGGGAACAAGAGTTTCGTTGCGTGCGCATAACTTCCATGGGCAAGCATTCCTGCGCTCTGGCTGGATGCGGGGTGTGGTCCTGCGTGAATAACCCCGGTCCTTTAAAAGAGTACTGGAAAGGCAGTCAAAGAATTGTTTCTTTGCCAATAATCGCGGCGTGGAGAGGCGCCAGGCTCAGGTTTTAATCCTGCAAACGACACCGATGCAGTGAAGGAGGCAAATATAGAGTGCAATTCCAGATCCAGCTCTTTGTTGGTTTTGGGAGGTTGGTTTGTTGTCTGCTTGTTGGTTGTTTTTTTTTTTTTTTTTTAAATGTTTGTTTTTTTTTTTAAGTTAATTAGTCAGCATTTTCTCTGGAAAATTAAAATGCTTGTTAATTAAAATGCTTGTTAATAAGGCATTGATTGTTTTCAGGGTGTTTAATACAGAGCATTAAAGCCAATAGCATAGGTCAGAGGAAAAGCATCAAAAGACCGCATGCGTAAGCATCGGCATATTTGATTTTGTTTGCACCAGATTCCTAGCTATCACTGTCTTAGGATACCTAAGAGGGTCACAGTTGTCATAAGCATGTCTTAAGTGCTTCAGAATTGTCCTAGGAGGGGATGGAGCCAATCTAACAGCTTTCTTGCGGGAAGTATGCGCAGGGAGAGAGGGAGGAGGAATGCGTGGTATTCCCCTTCGTCTTTCTGGCACAATTGTCCTGGTGTGGGACTGTTTCAGCTGGTGTAATCCAGAACAGCCCTGCGGCTAGGCTACAGCACGTGAACCTCCTTTTTCTGACCCTTTTATGGCACAGGATTGCAGCATGACTGGCTCCTTTTGCAGCTCCTTTCCCTCTCCGCTCTCTTCAGCCGCAATGAGCACAAATTTGACGTGTTTAGGAATCTGGCCTTATATTTGAAAACTCCATGCAAATATGGTAATAATAACTAAACTGACATTTGCTTTTGCTTCTGTATAGTGTGTCTTTAATATGATTACTACCCTTAACATTTAAAGGAACTTTGGCAGTTATGTAATCCCTTCAACATTTAAGTACAACAGGAATTTATTATTAAGTGCAGTGGCTGGAAATGGAGCACTTTTTTTCATTCGCACTATAAACAGTTATGTTGGATTAGTAATCCTGCTTGTCAGAGTTGTTCACTGTTTGATATTAATCAGGAGGTTTATGAAAGGTGCAATAGGAGGCAGAAATGAACAGTGAAGAAGTTGTAAACCTTGGTTCCATAAAATCAGAGCCTATCTAATACTTAGGTTCACAACATTTCTTGCGGTGACCATTAGACTAAGGGGAAAGGAAGTACTGCATTATGGCAATGGTACCCCTAACTATCTTTTGATAAACATATATTTATCTTCTCACTATATAAATGCAATAGCAGGTCGTGATGAAAGGCAAGACTTTTGAGAACATTTTTTAGGTTGTTTTGTAAAGAGTATGTTTTTCAGAATGCTGTGTAGATGGAGTATGATACAACCTAAGATCAAATATTACATGACAAAATGAATAGCATCTCCTTTTGGTGCTTATCCGCTATTAAAATCGTGTGCAAATCACTTCACCTGAATATTTCTACCTAATTTGTAGGTTGTTATCTTTGAGCTACATAATTAATTTTTGTATCTTGCAAACTGTGTTGCACTGCAGGTTGTTTTATTTTATTTTTTTTTTTAACACTTCTGAATCTCTAGTACACGTTTGTGTGCAGCACGTACAGAGGAGCCAGGTCCTTTGGTTGCAAATGTCATCCTGCGAGATCTGTAGGTGATCAAAGTGAAAATGACACCATTGTAACGCAAGATGCCTTGAAACAGTGCATAATAAATTACCGTGATTGGTTAATGAACATACATGATTAATGAAACAAAATATAGACATATAATAAAGGCTTTTCTTGTAAGTGTCACTCATTTTCCTTGTTCAAGTGCTTCCAGATACATCTCTTGTACACCTAACTTAATAGTTGATATGTATCCATATGTACCTAGTAATACACAGCAGTGAAATCAAGTTGGAGCGTATGACCTCTCCATTAAAAGTGAAATTAAACTTTAATAGCATATTTGACATGTTTCTCTGTCTAGGTTTGTTTCAAGTTAATTTTTCCCCCCTTTTTTTACATCCGGCTTGCTATGGTTATGTTTTGGGTTTTAAAAAAAAACACCTTCATTGAATAACATTAGTCTTCGTTAAACTATGTATATCTTTCACCGATCGCTTTTAAAGCAACATGGCATTGGTTTTTTAAGTTCTCATCTCTAAATTTAGCGTTCGCTTGTGGTAGGATCAAAAGTGTCAAAAATCTGCATCACTGCCTCATTATCAATCACTGCGATATTTTTGGAGAAGCCATTTGATTTGCATCGTTGGACCTCCTACCTAGCATCACAGAAGGCTGCGCATCAATAAAATTAACTTTTGTCACTCAAACCAAATTGGGCTGAGGCACTCTTGCCAGAACAGCTAATGTGCGTGCAAGGAGGACGGCGGATCCCGGAAACATTCGAACCTTCTTTGCAAAGGCAGAATAAATTAATTAATCCGCTTCTGGGTGAGGCCCCAGAGCTTTCCTTATGTCTCAAATGAAACCCAACAGGAAGGCAGTAGATCACCCCCGCTGGGAAGGGCGTAAAGTCAAATGAAAAGGTTGTGATACAACCAGAGGCGCAGAGTGATGGGGACGGTGTGGACCAGGCTCTCGCTTGCACTATCCCAAAGCTCTGCTCAGCTGGGCCTCACCTGCAGAAGCCTTGAGGCTGTGATTTAGTGTGCAGCCGCTCTTTGCTAAGTTCCCTGTTGCTCCGGAGGAAGTTGCTGCAGCTCTTGGCAGAGTCCAACGTACCTCTCATCTCCTGCCAGCTCCGCAGAACGGAGCAGTTCCGATCAGCAGGATTGCCATCCTCATCCCCTCCTCCCTCGCCCGCCGAGCAGGAGCTGCTCTCCTTCCAACATCTGGAGGTCTGGTCTGCAGCACGGGGTGCCTGGGGTTCACGTGCTCCCCTTTTCCCGCGGATCCAGCTCCAGCCATGCTGGGAACCTTCCCTGGTGAAGCCCAGCGTGGCTGGTTGTCCTTGTTGCCAGCAGGCCGCCGCAGCAAGGCAATAAAAAGACAACAAGAAGTCCCAGCCTTCCTAAAATATCCATTATTTTTTGCTGGAGGTTGTGTCAGCCAGAGTCGAGGGAGGTGAATGTGTCCTGCCTGGCTGCGTCCTGTCTTGCAGCTAATCCGCACAAAGTTGACTTTTCTCAGGCCTTTTGGCAAAAGAAGCAATTCTGCTAAGTTTGTATGTAGTTTTAAGATAGAAAGTGTGGATTTGTTTTTGGGCATCTATATCTTATTTTTTATAAATGCCAGCTTATCATCTGGTTATCATGTTTTTCCCCCCCCATCCTCTCCCAAATTCATTTCAGGTGCTCTACACTCTGCTGTAATTATACATGATACTATCTGTTAATGATACATCCTTGGTGCATCCGGTCCTCCTGTGAACCTCTCACTATCCCACGGATATGTCCCTCATCCATATTTACTGAAAGATTTTGATATTCTCTGAATTCATGATGAAGAGTGGTAGGTGTTTTGTGCGTTTCTGGGGTTTTTGTCTGTTTGTCTGGGACTTGGGCTGTTCCATAGCTGCAGTTTGCCACAGGAATCACCTGGTCAATTTTTTTCCTTCTTTCCTCACTGGTGGATATAATACGACAAAGCCCTCAAAGAACTACAGGAACCACCGAGCTTTTTATCCCCTCAGGAAAAGGTAGCAATTTATGGAGAGACTGCAAAAAGGCAGGATTAGGGGATTTTAGAAAATGTAAACCTTTTTCCTCTTCGGGTTGCGTAGGCCTTTCCCAAGACGTCAGTCCTAAGGAAAACGTGCTACCGTAGCGTAGACGGATGTAAAGTTTAAATTCAAGTTTGAAGAAAGTCAGTATACGTGCACTCTAATGTGCTCGGGGATGGATGCTGTCAAATCTCTGTCTTAGTCATTTAAATGACTGTTTCCGTATTGTCTGTGATACAAATATTTAAACTTTGATCTACTTATAAAGCCAGATAGTTCTTGAAAACTTTCATAAGTATTTCCCCATTTCCTGAGCCAAGGAAAGGATTTTCAAAGCCTAAGTCAGCTTGTTTTATCCCAGAGGAAATAGCGTTATTTCAGTGTACCTGGTGAGACCGCTGGAATATGTGGATTTCAATGTCAGAATACCTCAAAGGCTCAGTTTTTTGCAAATGTTTCTGAAAAGGGAGAATCCAAACAGGACAAAAGAATTGCTTTTAAACCCTTAAGCAAATTAAATATAGAGATTCGCACTCTTTTTGTAATATTCTTCAAATTCTAATTAACGAGTAAGACTGGCCACATGCAAATTCAAATGAAATTTTACTAAATTTTATCAAATTAATGGTATGGGACATGAAAGGAAATGATCCTAAAAATATCAGCAGAACACTAACTGGTAATAATGCTAATTGGCTTCTCTTTGCTCCTATACTGCTGTGGATGCTGGGGTAAGTCAGTTGGAAAGAAATAGATAAACATGTATGAGTCGCACTCTGTAGCGAGTGAGAAATAGTTTCAAGAAGCTGAACCATTTCATGGCAAGATCTGGGCCAAAATATTAAGAATGAGAGCATTTTGCAAACCAGCTACCACCCTTGCAGTGTGTAAAACAATCAAGCTTCAGTTTGACATGAAAAAAAAAGTTGCTATTTTTTTCAACCCTTTTGAAATTTTAAAATTGCTGGTTAAATTAACTGCAAGAAGAAAGATGGGGCACTCCAACAATTTATTAAGAGTTTGGAGAAAAAAGTCTTGAAAAGAAATCTGATTCTTCAACCAGTTCTGGTGTAGCCAGACTTTTTCCTATTAAGAAAAAAAAAAGGGGGGGGGTGGGGAAATATCCATTTGGTTTACTCTTCTAAAATACAGTGTTTTATCATAAAGTAGACCTCACCGAGTCATAGTTGTTTATTTTAAATATAAACGCCATTTGAGGTGGGGCTGTCAGACACAAGCCTGGTTACGTGTATTGCAGTGGGTGGAGCTGTACCGGAGTGCGGTGGTTGGAGGTGATGCTGGATGGGAGGCACCGGGGAGCAGCTCACCGCCACGAGGAGCCTGAGCGGGTGCCACCTTGGGTGATGGGGGGAATCCCAGAATAGGCGATGTCTTTCCTTGGATGACAAAAAATGCTTTTGTTACATCAGCTCTTTTTCTGGCCCTGTCAGAGTGGTATTTTTTGTCAATAGTGAAAAGCATGACTCAGGTCATCATCTTTCTGTTCGCTGTCGGCCTCTGACGTGCCGTGGTCCTGGCATAGGTCATTGTGTCTAATCACGGACGTGCTCTACTCTTACATCAGCTTCTAGCCAAGCTCCAAAGCTAGATTAGTGGCATCGTCTTGAAACAGATTTTACAGCTGAAAGTAAATAAACTGTGAGAAACCTAGTCCAGGAGACGATATTAATTAGTATGAGAGCAAGCTATCAAAGCATTCATAGAAGTAGAAAAGACATCCACTTTGAAACAAACAGTTCTCTCCTTTCCTTTCAAGGTTTACCCCTTTAAAACACAAGATGAGTAATTTCTAATGTTTGCATGCTTTACTTTTGTTCTGTAAATTTATTCCTTTGTGACTGACTCTATGTAGCCTCTCTGTCTGAAAGGCAATTCTACTGTCGCCTAATATTCTGTTTCTTCAAGGTTAAGAATATTGGTAGGTATCAATTCAGGGCATATTTATTCAAAGCTTAGAAGGTACACTGAACTGTTGTCTAGTGTAGACTTTATTTTAGGAGCAAACATAAACATGAAGAAACTATAATCCTGGTGTAATGTAGGAATCTAATTAAGACTAATGAGGCAACATTAAATTTAATGTATGATGCATTTTATATGCCTTACCATTAGAGCTGCAGCAAGCTGTTCGTCAGAGCATCGAACTTTGGTGAATAAGCCCCTCAAGGCATTGTTAAACAATCTGGGCTCAGGCCTTCTCCTGCCCATTAGGTTGTGTTGGGCTTGCAAAGATCTAGATATAAATGGAAATCGGGGCCGGGGGGGGGGTGGAGGGGGAGGAGAAGAGGGAGGACGCAAGAAGTTCTGACCACCTTTGAGGGGCTCAGCAAGCTGATAAAAAGGGCAGATAAATGGATGGCTGGGTGTGACACCCTCGAGGAGGTATGAGGCTGGGACAGGAGGGAGGAGGGTGAAGGGTAATGTGTGAGCTACTGTTTGAGGCACCTATAGCAGCGGGAATGCAAAAAGGCTGGGATTTAAGTGAGGCAGCATGTCAAGAAGAGTGGTTGTGGTGGTCGTCGCTTAACATCTTATTAACGGTATGGTTTGCTGTGACTTTTTTATTTTTATTTTTTTGTTCAACTCACTAAGTTCGGTGAGTTCCTTACTTGTATTTAACTGTGCAGAAAAATAGGAGCATAGCTCCAGGTTTAGATTTCACTCTCCAAATTCCTTCCCCTCAGAACAAAATAAGACGAACAAAACTTTTAACGATGACTTATGAAAAAGCATGTCACAGGCTCTGTTGAAGAAACAGGCGCTCAGTAGACTGTCATGGTGCATGAGCAGCAGCTTTGCAGGGTTGTTCTTGAAGGTGAGGGATTTGGGTGGCCCTGAGATAAACCAAGGGCCAGCATTTGCCTTAATGGGCAAGGAAGTATACATGGCACCTTGAAGTTGAAGATGGGTTTAAATGAAGACTTGGGTGCAGTGGAATGAAGAGATTTGTGGAGGAACACGTAATGAGTTGACTTCATGGGCTTACAATATAAACTGACCCGATGGTGGTTGGAAGTTTGCATGGGTCAGAAGTGCAGACTGAGCTGTAGCTTGGACAAAATCGTGGGCTGTGGTGTCAATCGGTGGTTGCCAGCTGCTCTCAGACGGGGCCAAGCATGAGAAGAAGCTGAGGTAAGGAAGAGCTAGTGGGTGTGGGGAGAGGGGGACGGCGAGGGTTGGTGTCAAAGTGCACTTCAACCCTGCCGCCCCGAAAGCTGAGTTTCAGCCTACTACATCCTGAAAATTCATTCCAGTTTATATTATTGCATGTGTTAGTGATGGCTTGAGTGTTTGAGACTTTGAAGTATTTCATCTACACATGAAATTGGAATTTTTTTTTCTTTTTCTTTTCTTTTTTTTTTTTTTTTTTCCTGTGGAATATAGCCATGGAAACCTGTAGTCTGTGCTGGAAAATAAATGACTGGAAATGTTCCTCGGTGACTAACTTGCTACGAGACGTTATTGTAAGTGCAAACACAAAGTCATACTTTTAACAACAAACAAATGCCGTATGCTGATTTTGAATTAGAGATTCATCAGCGAAGTTGGTCCAAGGCAGAAGATGTTGTTGGGACGACCGGCAACGGTGTGGTGGGAAGACAGAAGGTACCTTTTGCACAGGTTTGGGCTGGGGGAATGAGTTATTCTTTGCAGGAGCATGAGAGAGCGCCATGAAAGCTCAGTTGGGGGCAGAAAGGAAAACAAAGGGGGTGGTGGGAAAGAGCGATGTGACCAGCGACGTGTTCACAAGCGTTTCGGTATTGACCTAACTCCGCTGCCATTGAAGTGTGGGTAGGGGGGGGACGACTTCAAGGCAAGCAGATGTAGGCCGACGCTGAGAGTTTTTACAGTCGCCTGGTGTGTGTGTAACATGCTGGGACCACCCGATCGTACCTGACCTGCGCTGCCTGAAAGACAGCGAGGAAAAACACATGTGAGGGGACTCATTTTCCTACCGTAACCTGCTCTGCGTTTTCGCTTCCCTAAGGCCACGTGTGTTTGCGTCTACCTGAACAAACTGGAGTCCGTGCTTATGCCGTTCACGTTCGCTCCCTGTTCAGTGCCGAGCAGAAGGTAGATGGAAGATGCAGTTAAACCAGGAGCTGTGAAGGTTTATGGAAGTAGACAACTCCTGTGACCCTTCCATTCTTCATCCCCGTGTGCTCTGTGCTCACCTATTCATAGAAACATCCACGCGCAAACTGTAGAAAGTGCCGATTTATTGCTAAGTGAGTTCATTAATTTATTTTCATTTTACTTTCCTTTCTCTAACCTCCTTTTCCAGTGCTTCAGCTGGAGAAGGGTTTCAGTAATGCTGAATCCTGCCGTTTCTCACGCCTGAGATAGAAGCGCACGTGCTTTTGGTAGAACATACATGGGTCATGTTTGTTCCGTTTAAGGTTTTGTCTTTTTCTTGAAGACACGTCACGCTCTCTGCTCAGCTTGTCTTCTAGGGCTCCTGTGTTTGGGTCCCGTGGGCCGTGGTGGTGCTGGGTTGTCCTCCCAGCTCAGGCTCACTGGCCTGTTGGTTCGCGCGCCGGCCCACAGGGCAGCGTGTGCCCCACTGGGGGTTGTAACACCCAGATTTAAGCACACCCTGCAACCAAAAGCAAGCAGGGCTAAGACAGGGCTCCTGAAAACACCATCACTTGGTATTTAAGCTAATTCTAGGGAAAGTGTGACAGGTAAACCTACCTGCCTTTCTTGGTCATGTGTAAGCATTGTTTGGATTTAGGTCAAATTCCTTGAAGGAGCTAAACATCCTTTTTGTCTGTGTTCTGCTGCAAAAGGCTTTTCCTTTACAAATGGAGTCTTGCCCTCCTTTCCAACCAGCTCTGAAACAACCATTGTTATAATTACAATAGTAGTATTATTATACTATTACCACAGTATTACTATTACCAAGTATTACCATAGCTTAGGATTTCTGCCTAGTATGATAACAGAAACAAACATGGATGGCGTAAACCTTGGGATGAAACCGGAGTGTTCAGCCTGATAGAAAACCACCCAGATGAGCCTCAAATAGGATTTGTCAATTGTACCTGGATCTGGTGGTTGTCAGAAGTCCTTAGGTCTATTCACTGCCAGCGTGGCCCAGATGCGGTGGGAACTGCGAGAGGAGTGTTTTTCCTGCTGGGGTGTGGGTTG
Organism: Chroicocephalus ridibundus; assembly: GCF_963924245.1. Taxonomy (NCBI): domain Eukaryota; kingdom Metazoa; phylum Chordata; class Aves; order Charadriiformes; family Laridae; genus Chroicocephalus; species Chroicocephalus ridibundus. Next base: position 4,237,891 of record NC_086290.1, on the reverse strand, counting down.
TGTTCTCCAAATCCATCTGGCCATTGCGTGTTTCCTCATCACAACAAAAAGGCCAGGTGTTTTTTTTGCATAAGTAGCCCTCTGAACGAAGAAAATAGGTGATTCTCGCCCGAAAAGCATTGCAGGGCTTTATACACCTCTCCCCCCGTGGCTGTGCTTGGCTTCTGCAGGCACTGAGCTGGCAGAGCTGGGGGTTAGTTTTAATCTGCTCCCTTTAACCTCCTCCCTCCTTAGGGAGCCTCTCTTTTAAAAAGTAAATCACAAGCGATGATCTGGGAGAGACTGATACTCCCCACCTCTTCGATAGGTAAATTGCCCTTTTAGAAGAGTGATCCGTGCTCCTGGCCTCATTTTTCATATCTCACCTAAAAAAAAAAAAAAGGAAAGAAAAAAAAAAAGAAAAAATAATCTTCCAGGGACTTTGACTTAAGCAAAGGCACTTTAGAGTCTTTTTCTAATGTCATTCTGAAGTTAAAAAACAATTTGACTTCAAGGGAGATACGGCCCAATTTTTTAAAAACTTAATAGGATTAGTCATGGGAACTATTTTTAGCAAAAGTTCAACTTTATCCATGTATTTTAATGTGGGAAAAGTGTGTCCTTTTCCCTCTGCTAATGTTTGATGTATTCCAGCCCTCCTGCGAGTGTGTTTGAGTATCTTAGGGGCTCTGGAGTGGAGGAGAACTTCCTCTCGGATTCTCTCTGTTTTCTTTCGTGAAAATGACATTCCTAAGCTGTTTCACTTTCTGACAGGAAATGGAGCCTTGCCAAAAATGATTAAAGTCCAAGAAAGCATAACAGTTCCAAAGCTGCAGCAGTTCTTTAGGAGTCCCGAGTTTGACATTGTGTCAAACAAATGTGAAATATTGTTTAATAAATTTGAATAATACAGGGAAAGGGAAAAATGGTTCTTGGCTTATAATGCTGGTCCTCTTTATTAAGTCTGTAAAGGACTGCCTAGCTCTAATAAATTGAAATATATACATAAATATACTTGTGCATGGATAACAGTTTAATATTGTAATATATAATGAACAGTGCACATGCACCCCCCACATGCAGACGTTGATTTATACCTGTGTGGGACCGTATATATATTGATATGTGTGCGTAGACCCACTCACAAGTTTGTATATATTTATACATGGAATTACCATTTGCAGGCAACTCCTGTGCCTGCTTCGTATAAGAAATATCATAAGCTTTATTTATAAGGTGTGGCATGACATTATGGCTTTATGAAAATACTAATCTCATGCTAGATAAAATACAATTTGTTAACAGTTTCTCAATGGCTTTTAATTCAAGGTTTTTTTAAAGGCGGGGTTGTGCAGCCTTTGCTCGTGCCGAGTAACACCTTATCGTGTAATTCCAGCGTTATTGGAAGGGCCGCGCCGAGGCTCACTAACGGCAGTGAGAATTATACGGCACCCAATAGCCTGGCTCTGCCACCTCCTCACGTTTAACGACTCCTTCTGCCAGAAGGGCTACCAGCCACTGGAAGTCTGACAGTTTTCAATATTAGCTTATTAACACAACAGCTCTATCGAAATGAGCCAGACTTCTAAGAGGTTCCTGTGCTGTCAAGCCCAAGCGTGAAAAAGTCCTGTTGGGCTCCAATAGTCCTAAGATTACTTCTCAACCCCCCCCAAAAAACAAAACCCCTCAGCATTTGTAAGTTGGCTTCCAATTTCTTTTGGATTTTGATCCTACTGGGTTCACTGAAATCTCATTTTCAAGTTGCGGTCTGACCACAAGGCCAGGAATTTCCTTTTTTTCTTTTTCCTCTTGATTTTAATATGAAAGCTGAATTACATCATCGCCAGATTCCAGGAGCTTTGAATTTAAAAATGAATCTAACGATTCAAGGCTCAACAAAACCAGGACGGTTGGCAACTTTACTAGCGAACATGAAAAGTTGCTTTGTTGGTTCTTGCAAGAAAACTCCGCTTGTTTCCCCTCCGTCAGATGCGTTACTTCTCCACCAAAACACATCAAATATTCAAGAACTTATAAAAGAATAAAAACGTCACACTGACGCGGTCTCAAAGACAAAACGTTCTCTAAGTGAGATGTGTTTCAAAGCAAAGCTATAGGAAAGGTTACTATTTTTCATTCCTCGTACGGGACTGTAGCGCGATCTGTTTAAAGGGGAGTCATCTTTATCAGTTTTCTAATGGCATCTGAGATTTCGCGTCGGTAAAGTTGAACAGGGACCGTTCGTACCGTCGTTCCGCGCGGACAGCAATTCGCGGCTACTTTTCAGACAAGCTAAATTGATCAGACAAGTCAGTCAATGTCATTGAGCACTATTTGTCACTTCATAAGCAGCTACAATCTGCTGTTCTATAAATGCAGAAGGACCGTCGAATAAATCACATCAACCAGTGGGAGTAGATAGTATCCCTTCATCCATAATTGGTGCGGTCCTCTCCTGTCACATTCGCTCATTCCCCGCGATTCCGGCGCGGATTGACACTGACAAAGAAAGAGCAGCCACTGTCAAAGGCGCTGGAGTCTGACTGCTACTCCGCTCTCCCCGCTAATAGATATCTATCATAATATTGCATTAACATCACAAAAAATTCAGACTTATAACTCCGCTATCTGGGTATATCGATGACATATGTAGGGGTCTCTCTTAGGTTACGGGGAAAGCTGATTGATGCAAAAGGAAAGCTTCTGATTAAAACCACTTACCAAATCCATCAGAGGCAGGAATATTTACTGCTGCTAATTTCGTAGATTAAAAAAAAAAAAAATAATAAAAAAAATAAAAAATGAGGGGAACATGATGATTTGTTGCAAACAGCCCTTCTGGAAATTTGTTAATTGTTATTCTTTGCTGGTGCAGGGATTCTTTATGGACTTTATGCCTACGAAGTGATTGTATGGTAATATAATTACCAAAATAATTAAGGAAATGGAACACTTTGAAAAAATACTAATGACCGTTTAGCACAAAAAAAAAAGGCCCCAAAACTTCTATCTGGTACTGGCTTTGGCAAAAAAAGTGTTTTCTAAGCGAACAGATGAAATTAGCAGAGAATATTTATCGCGAAGGTGTGCCAGGCTACAAACTTTTTTTTTTCCTGGAGAAATGCTGGATGGTTTCTACCAGGAATATGTTAGATGAATCAGCGCGCTCGGCCCTGGCGAGAAATCCCAGTGGAATACCCAAACTGCTGTGTAGTCACATGTAAATCTCTCTGACAACCTGGAGGCACGGATCATTTGTTCAGTGTTTGGTTCCAACAACACGCTCGTGGAGGAAAATGCCTTGTTTGCCTATAAAAAAAAGATTGTAGCGGAATATGTAATTGCTGAGAACAGAGCACCGGGACCCCGGGTCTCCAGGATGAAGGTCTGGATCCTTTCTCTTTATTTTTGGGGAGAAAAAGGTCTTAAGCCAGTTTGCTTTTGTGTAAACAATTGCCTGTCGTGTGGAAAAGTAGTGAAACGCTCGCTTTTTAAAGGTGCTCTGTATAAATGTCATGTTCCTGGCTGGAGTCTTTGCTGGACCCAAAGGCAAAAGTGTAATATCAAATGTTTCTTACCGTTTTTAGTCTGGGACGCCTCTTGACCCGTGTGCAACGATGATGAGCAATTTTCCTTTCTGTGTTGGCTTCTTTGTCTCCTGGTGCAGAAGAAGTTGTCCTGAAAGCGTGCCAGAAACCTAAGTAATAGGTAAGCGGTCAAGATTTTATCTATGAAAGACTTCATTCTGTTAATATTCATATAAATTCTGCTATAAAAAGAGCCCGTGTTCAAAAGAAAACTCAAAGCAGTAGATCATAAAAGTATTCCTCACTAAATACAAGGCTTCAACTTGGTTTTGATAGAAATGTTAGGCCTAAAACCAGAACGTGAAGACAAATCAAGGCGTGATGGAGAACTGAACAGCAACCAGCAGAGGCGGCTTACACAGGAGCGCATTCATTGTCAACATCTGATACTGAAAAGGTCAATAGTTAATTAAATAATCCATCACCTTAGGATAGAGAGCAGTCCTCACTTCTGACAATCAATGACAGAAATATTAAAAGGTCAGAAAATGAGTTACTATATATTGTGTTTTCTTACTGTGCATTATAAAGATGTGACTGTGGTTGAGCGGCATGGGCATGAAGGTAGGTAGGAAGAAATATTAGCTGGTGCCCAAACATTTTCCTAAATGATCTTTTACTAGGCTTCTGTATGTGCAGGCTTCTGAAATGATGGGCCCCAGAGATGTAGTAGACTTCTAGAATGACAATTTAGGACTTCATCACGGAGTTTATAACACCCTTTGTTTAATGATCGGAGTGGTTTTGGGAGCATCTTTATCCCCTGCTGCTTGAGGTTGTACTGGAAAGAACTGGGTGAGCGTTCCAACATTCCCGTTTTGTTTAGATCGGGGTAGAGTTGCTTTAGGAGCCCGAGAGGCAGTTTTGCTGTGCCTACGTTCTAGACTCGATGAGAAGGGGTTTGGCGGGGTAAATGAAGCCCACCCACTGACCCCGTGCGCAGGCTGCTGCTCGCACTGCGCTGCCAACGCCCAGCGTGCACCTGGTTGCGGGATGATCCTTATAAATAATTACATTACTTCCTCTAGGGTCATGTTTTGGACACCGAGTGTTTATAACTAATTTAAATTAAATATAAGAACGGGGTTGCCATAAGCATTTTTTGCTTTGTTGCCCGTTATAGAAACCGTTTTCAGAAACGTTGCGTCCCTGGCTGCGGGGGCTGTTCCTTGCGCCGTGTTTGCCAGGCGATGAAGGTTAGTGCCTTGGCGCGTTTTTTCCATTCCTTTCTCAAGTCAGGCTGAAGTTGTCTCATTTTCTGAATGGAAATTGCCCTTTACGTATGGGGGGAAAACAACCGCCTCATGTTTCTTTGAGCTTGCAGAGGGCTCCTTAGGGCGATGCCTTCCTCATCGCACTCACCCTCCTCTGTGCATCTGCAGAGCTGGGGGGGACGCCCCTACCTAGATGACGGGCTATGAGCGCACCATAACGGGGATCTGCTGCCCTCTTCTCATTACTATACAGTGTGGAACCAATGCATATTTATTAATACTCTCTCTGTTTCTAAATTTTCTAAATTTTCCTTCCCTGGTACGTCGCTTTACCCTGAGCGTGTGAAAGTCACCGTGCTGAATTCCGGCAAGTGTTATATGATTATTTTATCTCTCACTATAAAGCGTTTTGAAAGACTTTGTATGAGAGGCAATATAAAAATAAATTGAATTGAACTATGGCTTCACCTTCCCACTTTTTTAGCGCAGAAACCTTTAGAGCAAAAACTGCAATATAACGACAAAGGAGGAGATTAAGGCTGTGTCATGAAAGAGGTGACGCCGGATGACAGGTCCGACCCTGCATGAGCAGTTTGGTTGGCTTGCAATCGGCTGTGTATTAATTAGATTTTAAGCATCTTCACAACTGGGAAAAAGCCTGTTTGTATTTTTCGGGGGAAGGTTATTTTAAGCCATGAGAAACGTATTAGATATTATCTGCTGTGGTGTGTTTATATAAACAAAGGTCTACCTGATGGTCGTGCAAACATCTGTTCTGTTCTTACCCAACATTGCACGGGTCATTAAAATTTACCCTGTTGGCCTCTGAAAGGCCAGCTCTGGAAGAACATAATCTTACTTACAGAATCCACAATTGCAATAATTTGTCCTTTAAAAGAAAATAATCTTAGTTTAGCGTAATGATTCCCCCCCGTGTCCCCCCCCCCGGTAGAAATATGATTTTATGTTTTACAGTGCAGGCTCAATAAATTACATTAATAAATGACTCCTGGTTCATGAGAAGTGCTGTATTTTGACAATATCAGCCAACCTTTCCATTTGTTTAAGCAGGAAAAGTGGGGAGCCAAAATAAAGCTGTTCCAGAAGAAATCTCAAGAATGTTTATGAAACTCTGCTCTAGCTACATTTATTGGGAGTCGAAGCATAGTCTTAATTTGTCATGCAGAATTCCAGGGGAGTGAGTAATTTCTAGAGCTTCTCTGAATGCCAGGACTTAACATTTTTCTGTAGCAATTTGTTTGTAAACATGGAGTAAATTGTATAGGTTGCAACGTGACGGAAAGGTATGTAGGATTTGTCATCTTCTGCTAACAGCTGTTGGGTCTGTTTTATTAGCATCTCATGGGTTTTTTCAGATAAATGCGCTGTTGATGGCAAGCGAAAGCACCCCGAGGATCTCTGACGGTGGGCACGCACAAAGTCTAACTGCGGTAAGCTGTTCGTCGGGGATTTGGTCTCCAGTGGATCGGCTCCCCTGGGTCGCTGCAGTTCCCACCAGGGTGTCCATGTGTCACCTTCAGAGAAACCCACACTGAACAGGAGGCAAACTCCGGGCAAGATGGTAAACTGCCTTCCGGCAAGGATGCTTCTAGCATCGCTTTTCTAATGTGAAGAGGGGAAGTACAGCTTCCCAAGGAGGATTTTTAAGACAGTGGAGTTAATGAATTTTACTTGCCAAATTCCCTAGTGTTGTAGGAATCCAGGATATTCGTTCCCTCTCTCCCATCTCTCCTCTTCATCTTGTGACATATTGTAGTTGTGGGCTTTGGTTTTTTGTTTGGTGGTCTGACGCTATGTTAGCGAGCAGCGGAGCGGTGGGGATGGGTCTGAAGGGGAGAGTAGCTCGTACTGAGGGCCTCAAGTCTCCCCTGTTTGTGTTTTAGGGTTAGCCTTGGACCGAGACTAGCGTGGCCCCATGGATTGACCCCCTGATAGTGATCAGACTGCATTGGGTCTGACCTTGGTGTGCACCTGCATTTCAGTGCCGTTCAAAGGGCACCCAGTGCATGGTTTCCAGATACCTCTTTGCAGTGGCTCCTGATGAGGGGAGAAGAAGGGACTGGGAGGTATATTTTTGAGGTTCACTCTGGACTCAAGTGAAAATGCCTGCAGAAACACACACCTGAATGTTAGACAATGTTTTGTGGTCCTTCCTTATGTAGCATGATGAGTCTTGTTCTGTGGACTATCCAAAATTGGATTTTTTAGCAAGTTTGCTGAGGATCCCTTCCGTGTGTCCATACTGTCAATTCACTCTTTATGCAGCAGGCAGGTGAACATCTCCAGAAGTCCCATCAACGGTCTGTCACTGCATCCCTAGGCTCAAAGTGAGCACACCAGTAGTCCCAGACACCAAATCTCGTTCATGGAGTCTGTGTTTGAGGCATGTATTGCCTTGGGAGGGACATGAGCCTGCCTCAGCTAGACCTGTGCGTTCTCGTACCCTTTCAGAGGTTTTTCATGGCTTTGAATAATGTGGCAGCGACTACTCGTCTGAACCAGTACGTCAGTTCTCATGGTCTCCTGCACACCGGGTCGATTACACCATGTCAGACAAACACAGCCGAAGTCATCGTCTAAGGGGAAAACCCACTCGTTTCTCACTGCATTCCCAACCACTTCAGAACCTCTGCCAGCACATGTGAACTCCGATAACATTTTCAGATATGGCTTTAATGAAATGAAGGCCTTGCTTGCAAGGCCACGTTGTCTGAAGTTCTCCCATCCCTCATTTAAATCCAGCATAATTAGTACAACTACAGACTTTGTCGTTATACATGCTGAAGTATAATGGCTGCTATTATAGCAGCTTGCAGGAGCAAAGATATATGATATTGAACGGTATGTCAAGGAAAAATAAACATGTTTCATTTCTTCATTAGATAATGTTTATTTATAGCACAATATATATCTACCTCCACTGTACCATTAAAGTTTTGACTGCTTTTTAACTATAAAATTTGATATTGTTGTGGCAGCTGCACTACTCAAATGATTGCTATAGTACAGCTGTTATCAAAGAGTAAGATTTATAGCTACACTACATGGTGTAAAGATATGTGCGTATTTACTTTGTGTTTTACTACTTGTGTCCTATATTTTAATGACACAAGGTGAGATGAAATAGTGAAATAATAAACTCTTTCGCCGCTGCAAAAGCGAATGGCACCATTTGTTGAAAGTTTGGTGTTTAAATTTTCTATTGTGCTAACGATAAAAGAAAAAAAGTTCTTTTCTCCGCTATTTTGCTTTACTTAAATATACTTTACATGTTAGTAGTGATCTTAGGTGTTTTGTTCTGCTTTTATTTTTCAGAGAAGGGCTTTGAAACTGTGAAGTGAGAACCACATGGTTGAAGAAACATGTTGAGCTATGTTATATCCTAGGTAAAGATCAATATTTTTACCCTTGGTTAGATCATTAGACCACAGTGAGGGGCAGCTTCCCACACAGGTGCTTTTCTAGGAACACTATTAGAAGAGCGTGTGAAAAGGACACCAATATCCACTTTTATGAGGCTGCTGTCACATGTGGCCAGATTGCGACAGCTGCCTGAGCCTTGCACCAGTTATGAAAATCAGGCTCAAAAGATCTCTCAGTAAAGGAGGAGATGATAAAGTCTGTCCAGACCAATGGCCAGATCCTGGCCACCAATACAAACCCACTTACAGCCGCTGCTGGGCTTTCCTGCTCAAACTTTGGTCTGACTCACCGGGCTGGTCTCCGTAGGACGAAAGGTCTATAACTGTAGCACAAAGCATTTGCAGGGCAGTACCTTTGGTTGCAATTTCAATTTTGTCAAGGACCGATGTCTTTTTGTATATCCTCCCTCGTTTCCCACTAATTGGATCTCGTTCAACGAGGATTGTCTAATCAAAAGGGCCTGCAAGCCGAATTAGGTTATTTTGTGAAGGCCGAGGGATTTCAGCAGAAATAGCGTGGCGCAAGCCAAGTGCAATGGATAGTCCTATGCGTAAGAGGAGAATTTTAAACTCAAGCGTTCTCTGGAATTCCAAAACCAGAAGGAAACAAATGGAAAAATTAAACTACAGAGGAGTGATGAGTGATAGACTTTACATTCTTAATCAGTTTCTACAACGTACTTAGGGTACCTTTTTTTCGTCCATGCTGAGTCCAATCACATCCAGGGCAAATTCAATCATCACGTTGCACTAGTTGTGAGTTGGGGAAGAAGGGGCATCGGTCGCCCCTTATAATAACCCGGTGAAGTAGTATTGCCAGATGCTAGTCTGCTTTTAGTTGGGTCACTAATGTCTTGTGTTTCCTACCAAACTGTTCACCTTGTTAAATCTACTGCGCTTATTTTTTTGTTACTCTTCTTGCTTTGTTTGGAACAGTAGAAAGTTAACTACTGCGACTTGCTAATCCGCTCTCCTTCGAGCGTCCTTCTGCCTGCTGCCTTGAATTTTTCCTGTGCCTCTCCATATACCTCTCCATCATACTTTTCAAATATTTGAAGGAAATCGAGAGGACGTTTGAGATACATCCAGCTGAAAGAGGAGAGCTCTGTGGGGCTTTGCTCTGTGCAAAGCCGTGGCTCTGCTGAGCCCTGGGCAGCTAGATGTTAACAGGCTCTCGCTGAAGATGTAGTCTGCACATCATGGGACAGGAACGTAAGGACTCTGCCAGCTTTTAATGCATCATACCGGCTATTTTGACTCGGTAAGCAAAGTTAACTCATCATGTTATGGTACTTCGTGTTTTGTTAGCTCGACGTACCATTTTCTGCCCCTGTGTTACACACACACGCTTTGAAAGCTATGTAAAAATGTTGTGAAAAAAGGCTTTCTCATGAGGTCTCCTTTCCTTCCCAGATTTTTCTCATGTCATAAATCCAAAAATAGCCTTTTGTCTTGATATTTTGGTATTTCTTTTTTTTTTTTTCTGGCACAGAACAAAAGGCTATGACAAATTAAAAAAAAAAAAAAGAAAAAAAAAGAGAGAGAACTTCATGTCTTGTAAAAGATTTGGCTGGAGGTTTTGGTTGAGGTTTGAGAAAAGCTTCAGGCTTCCTATTATTTTACCCAGTCATCCCTACCGTGAACTTATTTTGCCTCAGGGTGATGGCTTGTAGAATTTACTTAAGCATTACTTCTTACCAAAACTTTGACCAACAACTTGGTGATCACTGAGGTCTCTAAGCACAGACTGCACGGGGAGCTTACAGGCTCACTTAATGCGCAAATTACTGCTAATTAGGCAAACAAGCAACCAGTAAAGCAGATCTGGCAAGTGAGTTGACGTTAGGTAAAGTAAATGTGATAATTCATAAACTGGAAATTTGGATGGGTCATCAGAACAGAAAATTCATCGGTTTGGCGATGCTTGACCAATAGCTGCTGTCTTTGTGCATTCCAGTTGAAGCTGTACCATTTCGCATACCTTTGGCATCAAGTAAAAATGGCACTTTTTGTGAAAAACACACTGTCCAGGCTAGACAGACATGCTAGACAGTGTCTCTCCCGGCAGTTACAACAGGTTACTATGTAGGTAGGTCTCTACCAGTGTAGGGACCAACTCCATAGATGTGGACACCAGTACGTTTGACGAATTTACCTTAAAAGAGCTAAGTGTTAGTTTTCAGTGCTTTCACTGCTTTTTTTTTTTTTTTTTTTCCCCATTCACCCTGCCAGAAATTACTGAAGTTCAGATTTTGCAACTGCAGAGTAACCGCATCCTAATCCTGGGTTTTCCTGCTAATCAGAAACAATTTTTCTGTTGTCAGTTGTATTGCTTTAATTCATTTTGTCTTAACCCTTTAACTACGTTTAACAGAAGATAGATCCCTATAGAAATTTTCACCTCTCTTCCTATGGGGAACTTTTCCACTGATGAGACATTAACAGTAACTTTAATATTACAATGTTACAGAAATATTTTTTGAGCATATTAAGCGTGTGGCTATTCGAGGTTCAGGAAACAGAAATGAAAACCAGTAGCTCTGCTATAAAGACGTCTGCATCATCTGTTGAGTCCATTTTCCTTATTTAAAAAAGACAGGGGGGGGAAAAAAAAGAGCAGTAAAAAAGATAGAAAATAAGTAGCAGAAAAACACACTGAAATAACACACCCACTAAAATAATGAAGCCATAAACACAAGGAAAATTTGTGTTAAGGCTACAAAAATACTTTACCTCAGTTCCCTTGGGGCTAGTCTTTACAAGACACATGGCCCTTTTCACTTTATGAGAAGAATCCAAGACGCTAAGCTGTGTTTCCAAGGCTGGGCAATACTTTAAGAAAATATTGTAAGACTGCTGTGTCTGGTCTAACCCAGGACCCTGAGCCCATGTTCAAAAGAGCTTTATAAACAAATGCTGGAGCATATGCTTGACTTGCAGCGTATCTATCATCCAGCTGCTGATGCGCACCGGTCCATTAGCTGACGCGTTATAGAGCCGATCCCTTAATGAGGGACCATCCCAGAGCAGTCATTTTAAAACTCAAACTTCGAGTATCTCAACCGTGAGACTGTTGTTTGAGATTCACCAAAACTCATGAAGCAATTATTTATTTATCCTTCCTTGAGCACGGTGTCACTGTTTTATGCTTTGGAAATGTTACTATACTCCGACTGAGAACTCCCTCTTTCCCTTTTACCATCTCTTTGCTTCTCTACGTTTTCCAAGGAATAAAAGAAACCCACTTCTCGTTCCCACGCACTGGTGAGGTGGTGCAGAAATATTTATAGAATTAACAGTCATTCTGGTTTGCATCCACTGTAGTGATACGGTCATAATGGCTGGACAAAGATAGCTCTGTCTTAATAATATTTATGCTGTTGTTGTCTTCTAGGTCTTAGAAGTCCTTTCCAGTGTCGGACAAAATTAGTATTTCCTGTGACTGAAGTCAATGAAACCATTTGTGTGAGCGAGTACTGCTGATTATGAACGGCAATTGTATATTTTAGTGATTATGGCCATATTTTGACCATAAGTACTCCGACATCTCAGCATGTGCCAGATTTTCAGCAGGGTTTGAAACTCGGTGCCTTTGATTCTAAATCTTGTGGCCAGGTTTTTGGTTTGTTTTTTTTTGTTTTTTTTTTTTTTTTTTTTAACTGAGACGAACACCCAAAAGGCACTCCATGCGCTGAGCTCTGTGCCGAAAAGGGAAGGGAGGCCTTGGGGAAATCCGGCTCTCTGCGTTTGGCAGCCTCGCGGGGGCTGACGACGGTGTTATTCCTCCGCAGGCTTCCACCAGCAGCCCGAGGGGCAACGACGTTCTGCAGGGCGCGAAAGCCGCACATGGTTTTGTCTTTCGGGATGGCTAAGTAACCACCGCATACGTGGGCGGTATAAAGAGAAATTTTGACTGTTTTTAAGGAAGTATCTCTTTCCTCATATGCCACATTAGACAGGACTGTAGCATTATTATCTGATATAGCAAATCTCATCATCTCTTTGAACAAATTCCTTCTGTGGCAGGCTCGTTGCAAATACGTAATGCTAGATTTGTGCTTAAAACCATGAAGAGGGGGCTGGACACAGCTGGGAAGGTGATACGGTACGGATTTCACAAGACCTCGGTCTCCCCCTCGATGTGACAAGGCAGTATCTGCTGTACCAACATCATCACGGTCCTCCCGGTCCCGTCCCCCGCCACCCCAGGTCCTTCTTCCCACTCAAAATGTTTCACTTTTTTAGGACCTAATGGCAGGGCTGGACTTTTTGGACTAATTCTCACTATGGCAGTGGTTCTCCCTGGGGATTCAAAATGAAAGTTGTTTTGCCTCTTTAATCACCTTCTAATGACAATGCAGCAAAGCCATTACTGCGTTGGATTGAAATGATTTTCCTTCATTGCGTTATGATGGCATAAGAGAGGAGAAAAGCTTTCAAATTATGCCTGTGGACTTAACGTTAGTGACAAAATTGAATACATACTATTATGAAAAAACATTTATAACCTCTTAAATTTGCTCTTACTATATCTGATCTGGCATTTGCTGCCTATATGCTGGTGTCCATATGTGTGTGTTACAGATCAGCGTGCGTGCACTGTACGGAAGGAGGGAGAGGGCTGACCAGCTAAATCCACCAGAAACGAATACCATACCAGTCTGCTCCAAAGCTTTCCTCAGTGGCCAGAAACACTCTCCTTTCCACCAGGCCCTCTAAACCTGCTGCATTTTCCCAGAGCTCCACTCCCACCCTGAAAAAGGGGTGGAAGTGCCTAGAAATTTACCTTGTCAAGGGTGGCTTGGGAAAGATTTTGAGTTTTGCCTTCAATTTTCTGTAAGCGTTCTCTTTTTTGTGTGTGTTTTTGTTGTTGTTGGGGTTTTTTGGGTTTTTTTGTTTGTTTGTTTGCTTGGGTTTTTTTTACCTCCATAGGTTAAGTAGGATGGGAGGAGGTCTGTCTTAGACGTAGACAAGGGCCCTTTCCAGACACATAAGGAAGGTCCGTTTTGCAGGCAGCAGGTAAGATGATCCATTGCTTGACACTGCAGAGGGTTATCCAGTATCACGCGGGTCAAAGGGCCACGTGTCCGACTTGTAAAGTTGCCCAATCTGTTCTTTCACACTGGAGGGGGAGATGGCTGGTGTTCGCTGCCCCTTCTACACTGCAGATTTCTACCAGAGATTTAAAAAATGCAGCAAAGCCCAATGCAAATGCTTATCTCAAAGATGTCTTCTGAAAAAAAAACCCTTAAATAAATCTGTTATAAATGAAAAACACTTCCCAACACATAAACGTTTCCTGCCTTCTCTTTACTGTCGTTTAGCTCTGATATTTTTCTACCTGATATGACCACTCAGACTTATGTTTAAAAAAAAAAAATCACGTTTGTGTCAGTTGTTTGATCTACTGTTCAGTGGTCTGCAGCTTTCTTAATAAGCATCTGAAGATAATTTAAATTCTTGATAATTTTCAGTGGGTGCCAGAAGTATGTGTCAGTTGACAATATCTGTTTCTCGGTTACGTGCAAATACTTCATTGCTGGTCATACAAAATCCCTAATAGTTTTTTTAGGTGAGTCACAGATGAAATCCTAGCCACTGCCTTAAATTAACATTAAAAAAAAAAAAAGTTAATTATTTATTTTCCCACAAAAATCATAATTTATGAATAAGCACATAATTTTCGAAATATCTCATGTGTTTTCTGACTCCAAATGTACTGGTAGTCAGTGCGAAGGAGTTTAAAATAAACTCTTTGCTGGTTTTGCTGGAACGTTTGCACATTCTTAGTCATGTGAACTGTGTGAACTGGAATTTGAAGTGAGGGATGGGTTAATACATTACAGGATACACCTTACCAGAGGTATTAATTCACTGCAGGTTTGCTCCACATGGAATCTCTGTATTTTTATGACACATAAAGTTGGTTGTAATGCCATACTGGGTATCATGTATACCATCAAAGAGCTAAGTAAGTATAAAGGTATGTTGTATTTCTTCAGTTCACGTCCACAAAATCCTTCTCAACCGTGCGATACCTACCGCTTAAAATCTTTAGCTCTTACTGCATTTTTGTTTGCAGCATTTCCTTCCAAAAATGATATTTGTAACAGAAAAACAGAATGGATAGGCTATCTTTTTTATTGTTTTTGTTATAATTTTAAATTATTTAACTCTTACGTGTCCTTGGAAAATAGACAAAAGTCTACCAATAAAGTTAATTTCTTGGGGTATCATCAGCTTGCTTTCCACCCTGTAACAAAATTATTGTTAACTTTTTCTTAAATTGGACTGCTTCCCAAAGGCACCATGACATTTTCCCCTACTGATAGAACGTCTCACAGCAGATTTGCTGAAGCCTTCAGAGACTCCTCCTGTGCCAGGATTTCAGGCTCTGCTGAGCACGTCGACGGAGGGTTTTGTGGACAGGCCCAAGCAAGGCAGATAAAAGCCAGGTGTGACATGGAAGCTGTGTAGATGTTTTCACAGGGTACATGAACCCAGGCTAATAGATCCTCTCGAGAAGGAGGGCTTGTTCTCCTGAGCTTAGTGGCATCCTACGTGGCTGCACAACTTCTGAGCAGTTTGCAATATACGGGTAGCCTGAGCTTCTGTTTTCTTATTCCAAATCCTTCAGGAAGGTCGTCTAAATAAAGGAGTTGGGATGTGGAAGCTCTGTTGAGCTGAGGTTTGCTGGTCAGAAGTGTGCATTTATGACTGAGGTGTGGACAGGCCGGGATCAGACTGGTGTATCCTTTTGTTCCCTTTGGAGGTGACCCCATAATTCCCCTGACAGAGGAATGATTAGGCTGTTCACCCCGAAAGAAGACAAAGGGAACGATTGTCCAACCTTTGCACATCCTGATGAGCGGTTACTTACCGTTAGCTGGCAAAACATGTTAGGAACTGGAAGAGATTTTGTTTGACAAAATAGTTTAAAATAGTGGTTGCAATTGAAACCAGCTGCTGCAGATATTAGCTTTTGCAGTAATGTAATTATAATAATCTTTACACTTTCTATAGTGCTGCTTCTACCAAGGCAAATGACTTTCACAAATTTATTTTTGTACAGCGTGTCTGAAAAGTGCCCATCTCCGAGGTGAACAGATGCCAATCGGTACATAACGCATTGTGTAGCATATTTCAACTCGGGGCTCAGAAATGTCTTGGGATCCACAGTATCCTTGAAGAACAGACAGGACCTCACCTTCTGATGTGTCGCTCAAAAGATAGGTTGTGCATGACACATAGGTTGCTTTATACCACTACATAATTTGGTGTGCTTATGCAAAGAAGTGCATGTGGGATCCATGGCATATGGTATATTAAGAAAGAATAACACCAGATTTTTTTTTTTTTTTAAAAATGTATTCATCCATTAAATGGTGTAAATTAAAGTAAGCTGTCAAAATGACAGCACAATAATGCCATCTTTGCAATATCACATACTGCAGCATAGTTAAATCATATCACTTTTGTGGAAGAATTACAGATGAGATCCAAGAAAAAATTGCTTTCGAAATGCAATTCTTTGTTAGTTAAGAATCATCATTGCTAGCCAGGATCCCCTACAAACACATAAAGCACAGAGTAACCATAATAAATCATGATAATTTATATCACAGCTAATTCTGGGGAAGTAGCATCGGGGGTTATACTTCAGATACACTTCATATTACTCAAACTGTAATTATTTTCATTAAAATATAAAATTGCTTACATCCGATTTGCTTGAAACACGCAGCACTGCACGTTTAACCATGTACACAACAGGGCCACGAGAGTTCAAAAGAAGTAAAGTCAAGTGTTAAATAACAGCGCTTGACTCATACTTTTTAATTGCGTATCTTTGTAGACACAATCAATGTACTTTTAATGTTCCTTTTTAGCGAAACATTGGACTAGCTTTTTCAATCATCATCATGTTGATTAAAAGTCAATGTCAAAATAAACTTGAGAAAATACTGTTGGGTGCTTGTAAATACAGCCTCTCTAATGGTTTGTGTGTGTCAAGAGGGCAAATTTTATTTCAGGAGGAGAAAAGGAAATGCTTCAAGTCTGTGAGAAGGCGAGCGGTGGAAGGCTGAGGAGTTTGAATGTTTTCAAGTGTAATAATTTATAACACCAGTCTCTCTCTAGTGCCTGTCACTAACAGTCTCAATGAGTTCTACAAACAGTAATTAATTGCGGTCTCCAACACCTCTGTGAGGTAAATACAGGCAGTATGAGGTGCTCTTCATCCATCCGTGGAGCAGAGCAGCCCCAGGAACCCCTGATCGGAGGCTCCTTGGAAGATACAGGGGCCGCAGGAGAAATTCTGTCTTCCACCATTAGTCTTGAACAGGCTGTGAAGGTACCTCTGTGCCTGATAGTTATATTTTGGGTTTGATTTATTGCTGGGTATCTGATTTTGCTGTTTATATGATCATCAGAGCAGCAGAGATGCTGACCTGAGAGCAGTGCATCCGTGAGTTGGACCTACTCTACCCCATGAGCAAACTGTGCAGCTGATGGTGGGGTTTTGTCTGTCTTTTTTATTTACTCATTTATTTATTTTTAACCAGGTGAATGAAGTCCACTTACTGGAGCTGGACTTGTGCTAGTTATCTCTTCTTTTGGATTTTAAACCTTTACTCCTTGCAACAGAACCACAGAAACTCTGTATCTCTTTTCTAGCCTTGTTTCTAGGAGTGGTGACTTGGGACAAAAGTGTGGCAAGGCAGAACGTGAAGCTTCATGGCTGTGCTGAAAAAGGAAAGACGAGCTTTATCAGCATGCGTGTTGCTCACTTGGTGAAATCACTCTTTCCTGAAGCTTCAACAGACTGCAATAACTTAAATGCTTGTGCAAGTCTGACCAGGATCTAGAGTCTTAACACAGTGATGGAGCCTATTTTAGGGCTCTTGATCTAAGCAGAACTGGGACACCTTAAACACATCTATATTTACCAAATCTAGAGTCAGATACTGAGTAATAAAATTTAGTCTAAAAACTGTTTTTCTGCAGGATCACCCCCTATTCACTGCAAAGGATGGGTTTGGCTGCAGGAATGAATCAAAGCTGGGGAGCTAACAAGGTCCTCGCCTGTTTGCTGGAGAAGTTATGTGACAATGGTGGATGATGCAGAGATTTCCAGAGAAAGAAAGGGTGACTTTTCAGTGGTGCAAATGGGCCCTGAAGTCAGTGTGAGTATATAGAACCTGACCTTAGACCGTATTTTCACTAGAAAATAATTCTAAGAATCTCCCATGGCACATCTCTTGATGGCAGGTCTTCTCGATCCTTGCAGATACCATCAAGACCCTGGAAATCTTCTGTGGCACAACTGGATACTTTTAGGTCTGTAACAAAATTCTCGGTTCAGAAGGGATGAAGAGCCCAGGCAGGTTGGCTGAAAACTCTTCTGTTGAAGGCATTTTTCCAGATGGCTTTTCCAGCAGCTGTTTCCCATGGGAATTCCAGGTGAGTTTTGCATTCCTTTTGAACCCCAGGCTGTTTCATACATTTTGTGGTGCTTTTGGTGTCTTTGACATATTGCACCTCTAATTTGCATTTAGTCGAAGACAACTCCATCATCTCTAAGTCAGGCAGGAGCGAATCCTCAATGTACTGTAATACCATAGTCCCTTTTTGCCTTATTTCTCCTTAAGCAGAACAGTCCAAGTTATTTCTATGACGCCAATAATGGAGGAACTGGTTGTCTCGCTCTTCGTTGCGTATCCTCACACACTGGTGAGCGCTAGTAGTGTTGCATTTAGGGAATTAAGACACAGAGATTAGGCTAAATCTCAGGGCTTAGTTTTCGCAATACTAAACTTTTTGACGTCTAACTGATGTCAGCAGGCAAAGCTGTTTTCCCCAGGTTTCCCATGCCTGTTGTGCAACGTTGCAGGGAGCGGAGAATGACATTCAGCAATCTTCCTTGGGAACGAAGAGGAAAAAAAATGGTCCTTAGGCAAGGAAGATCATAAAAATTCTTTCACTTTATGAATAAGGCATTTTGTTGGAAGTGAAGAAGACGTGTACAAATTCAGCAGTGAAAGAAGGGGTTTAAACACCAGCGTTAAGGCAGGGCAGTTGGTTGCCATCGCTGTTTCCTGACTATGTAATAGTGAGCTTGAGCTGAAAATGTCTCCTGTGCTATGTGCCAGAAGGGAGAGCCCGAGCTGAGCACCATCGTGCAGGTGGGGCCGTACCCATCATCCGTGGTTCTGTCCCAACGAAAAACAAGTTTGTGGAGAGTGGAACCATCTCTGAGTATAGATGACAGCCTTCCTAGGGGAACCTGAAAGCCTCAGTAAGGTCTAAATCCGAAAATATAAGACTCTAAATATCCTCATAGTCTTTAATGAATTTCCCAAGCGTAAGGTCTCCTGACAAAGCAGACCTGTGCCTCCATGGACATCCTGTGATGCCTATACATTTGGTTGGCAAGCAGATGCTAAATATAAGATAAATATCCTTCCTATTTTTCCAATTCCTACCATTTTTCCCCTTGGTTTATATTCCTCATTTTATGTAGCTAGCAGTGGCCTTGCTAAAGACATCATAATCCTTCAGTGTGCACTAGGATATTAGAGAAAAATGAACTTTGGATCCTGTGATGGATTGGGACCATCACTTTTTAGGCATGAAAGGACATTTTGTCCTGTCACTTATACGTAAACAAACTCTGCATTACTTTATCCCTGCCACCATTTGTTATTTTTAGAACCTGCACAATGGGATACTAAAATAGAAGAAAATAGGTAAAGGGGTTGGAAAGCGGTTGAATTATTTGAGATTGTATGAGATACCAGCAATCTCCACAGGAATGTAACTTTTTTAGTTCAAGTTGACATTTAAATTGCATTTTGTGCTGGAAAGAAAAGTCAGTGGGAGAAGAGGAATATCAAATGAAATAGTGGCACATGTGGTGAGTCACATTTGCTATTATTTGGTAAGTATTATAAAAATATATCAGATTTTATTGGAATTGACAGAAAATTATTAAAAATTTGAGATAAAGTTTTCCTTTGGTAAACTGTACCTTACAGATGGCACATCAGAGAAAATTCTCTTCTTGTTAAGAAATCAAAACAGTTCAGGGAACACGGCAGCATCAGTATAATAATAGTTGACAGGTACAGTGCCTGTGAACAAACACCCATATCGTGGTATCTGAGATACCACATTTTCCCCACTAAAATTAAACTAGGAGATATCTTTGACAATGCTATGTTAATTACATGCCAGCGTTTGCTTCAATTTGGCTTAATACCGCTTTATTTTCCTCGCTAGCAAGTCCGTTTTGGAGTTTACCAGGGATGTTTGGTTAGAAACCTCTTTCCACGGGTTCTTCCAAATCCAGCCCAAGCAGAGCTCCAGCAACTGGAGGTGGACACAGGTAGGAGAGGAGAATGAAATGCAACCCTGTAGTCACCCTGCTGCTGGACCCGTGTGTTTGTGGCAACCGCTGTAATCTTGATTTTCACCGTATTTAATCCCAAATTATGTTCCACGCCTAACGTGACAAGGGACAGGAAGGATTTAAGCATTTTTTTGACACTAACTGTGTGGATTTGGTACAAAAGGATTTTCATGATGAGGATTTGCTATTTCAGTATGAAACCAAAGTGATAGTAAAATTGACAAGCCCCTAACATAAAATACTGGCAAAGAAAAGTAGTTATCAGACTGCAGTACCATGTGTCAAAATCTCTTAGTTAAATTGCTGTTTAATACCAGCTACGACTTATTTTACCATATATTGCATTTTTCTACACAATAGAGAATTAGACAAGATATCATGTGTCACTGAGTGTCACTTCGAGTAAGGTAATTAATTCTATAATAAATTTATATCTGTGGGATTAGACTACGGCCAAGTCAATGCTTTGTTTTTTGCCCATAAGGCTTAAATTATACATGTCTGTTCTCCCGCTGACTCCCAGTCTCCCCACCTCCTGCAGGTGTTTTCGTGAGGAATAATTCTCTAGCGTTAGTTTGACCCAAAAAAACTCAGGAAACGCCAGAAACTAGCTGTTTCATTCAGTGAAGGATTCTGTTTCTAGGTGGGTTCAGACGGCTCCGGCTGTTTCTGCTGAGCTTTGCGGCGTGCGTAGAGTAACGCCGGAGCTGCTATTGCTAAGTAGAACAGCCATTCCAAAAAGAAAAGGGAAGGCGCTTAAACTTCTTTTTCTCTTTTTTTTCTTTTTTTTTTTTTTTTTCCCCCCCCGTGTCATGACTGAGGGGAAAACCCCTCTGTTCTGTACGGCAAAGATAATTACATTCCGATAGTTTGAATGAATCGGGTTGTAGAGAAATGTTAGCTCTCTGGTGGTGGAGAACGGGCTGAAGCAGACGGGTAGCGATGGGACTGAAAGCTGCGCTGCGTATACAGGAGCGCACAAGCAGCATCTAGACAAATTCTTCTTAAACTCCTTACATTATAGCCTGCGATGCGCAGGAAGCCTTGCAGCTGCTCTCTACTTGCGAATGTGAGGGGGAAGCCAAATTAGCATAGATAAAAGTAAACCTAAAGATATGTATCTGTGGTGGTATGCAGCGTTACAGGGTCAGAGAAATCATTCAAAGCGCTGGGCTCAGATTCAGCACATTCAGGAGGTAAAACATCGAAGTCGGAGGGAAACAGAGAAGTGAGAAACAGCGCAGTAGGAAGAAAACAGAAATACTGATTAAAATCCGGTGCTTTACAAGGTTACTACTTCCAGTGAGGAGGAGTGTCGTGAGAGCATGGGAAAAAAAGGCCTGCAAGATCCCTATTTTTGGTGATGTTAATCACCTCTGTGTTATCTCCCAGAGCTGTCTCCTTCCCGGATGCTCCTGTGAACTTTCACTCCTGTTTTTGTGCCACACGGAGGGCCCCAGGGCCCCCGGCGCTGTTGGACCTCTGCCTCCCACGGCAGCAGCTTTCTGCTCCAGGCAGGACAAATGACTGGGGCACCAGCAACTCTTCCCAGCCAGGTCCTCTTGAACATCACCTTTAGGCCCTTGAAAGCAAAACGTCATGGATAAAAGAAACCACCAAACATAAAAGTTCCCTGAATGGCCCAAATACAATTGTTGTCTTCACTAGTGACATTCTTTTTTTTTTTTTCACCATTATTGTGAAAATGGTACCAGAGAAATCAGAAGACTGTATTTTATCTTTAATTTGGCAAATGTAAATCGGGCACCTAGTGATCAGGGGGAGACAAGGTGCCAGACCCGAAGTACGTTCAAAGCAATGAGATTCCTTCCGTTGACTGAAGTGAATTTTGGATCAAACCTTTGGAAGTACAGGCTGAAATGCAGCACAATGTAGAGGAGAAATGTCAAGTTTGATCGCTGCTGGAAATGTCAGAAAGCAGTGCTGCTGATCCGGAGACCGAGGCAGGAGCTGAGAAGATTAGCATGGAGATGACAACCTACTCTGGCTTGGGGAGCCCAGCTGAGGTTTCTCCTCGTGCCATTCCCCATGTCCCAATCGCCTCCGTTACGCTGCCTCTACAGAAGCTGCATATTTATAAAAGAAAAAGAGCATTATCGTGGTCTTCTGCAGCAAATAGAAAGGAAGTGAAACTGAAAAAAAAAAAAAGGAAACAACGGGGGAAAACAACAACAAAAAGCAACCCAAACCACTCTTCTCACAGCTACCCAGTGCGTCCACGCTCCAGAGCAGGGCTGGTGTAGATCAGAGATGGACCGAATCCAGAAAGGTTTGCTAAAGCCCAGATAAAATGGGATAAGGATCTGACTCGCCACTTCCTCTGGTTTTTGAAAAAACCTAAGCTATATGGCCAGGGCTTTGCAAATCCAATCCAACCCCTTCTTCCCACCCGCGTGTCGCGTCGGCTCTGCCACGCGATCCGAAGCCGGCTGTTCTTATGACTCACGGGGACGGTTGACCACCATTCTCAACTGTCTTCCTTCTTACACATTTGGTACAAAGAAAAAAAAAAAAAAAGAAAGAAAAAAAAATCCATATTCCAGTTTTATGAAGACACAAGCACATACACAGTAATGCTTGATCTGAAGCCAGCTAACGGAGAGGATATGTTGAAACCACCAGGCATATTGTTATGAGGAGAACAATAGATATTGGCAACATTGTTTGATCCATGTGCCAAGGGTAAAATTAAAGCCGTATGTTCACCCCATCAGACACAGATTGTGGATGGATGTTTACGTAAACAAAGGGTCTGTTAAACCGTGTTATCATTTTCTTCCTTCGGCTCTCAAACTTCTAGGCCAGGTACACCAATAAACTGTTTGCTGGAAGAGCCAGGAAGAACCACATCAACAGCAATAGTTACATGAAACCTTGGGTGATTACCATGTGGATATATAATAATGTCTTTTCTTCCCTTAACGTCTTAGAATAGCAGCAATCAGAGACAACCCCTTTATTCTTGCAGGAAAAAATCCTCTATAAAGTGCCTACAGATTTTTCAAGGGAGCCTGGGGACTGAATAAGGAATAAGCCGTCGGAAAAGTTTGCCTATTTTCTACCTGTGTTACCCAGCATCCCTCCCTCTTCACCGCCGCTCGTGGCATTGTTAAAGCAATGGGTAGAAAATGAATCTGGAGAATTTCCCGGAGTGTACAGCTGCCCTTTTAACTTACACCTCACCAACCCACCCTAAGTCAAGTAACCGACATGTGGTGTGCTTTCCTCGGGGAGCTGCAGAAGCACAAATACAGCTGTGCATATCTGGCACACTGGGTTTTTGATTTCATATCTGCTTGCTGGCCAGATAGCAGCTAGGTTTCGGGGAATAATCACCCATTGCTGTCTTAAAGAACAAGAATGAGAGAGAGGGGAAAAAAAAAAATATCATTAAATGTTTTATCCTACTTGCCTCCTCCAGTATTGAATAGGAATATCCTTCCAATAGGAATATCTTACAAGTTGTTTCTGCTTTACTGAACCGTGTCCACAGAGCCCTTTTGGAGGTCCATTAGTGCTGGACTTTATGGAATTTTATAAAATCTGCTAGGAGTTCAGAGCGTATTGAAAAAGTTTAACTTTTTGGTTGGATGGACAGGTTGCCTATCCATAGAATTACCAAAATTTCTCAGTTTAAGGAGTAATAGGGAAACCCTGATGTATTTATTCTTCCTTTTTTTTTTTTTTGAGGGGCTGCTATATTTAATAACATTCCGGTGCGGCCATGCTGGTTCAGAGCATCAGTTTGGGGCTATAGATATCTCTTGCTACATCGACGCAAAAATTTCTGATGGATGTAAACCGGAATAAGATATTTATAAATGACTGCATCTTCAATTTCATTGCGAAAAATACCAAAGTCAAAGAGGCTTTATTAAAAAAAACTTGTAGCAACAAACTTTCTCACTTTCTCAGTAATATCAGCAGATGCTCTGCTTTAGAAAAATACATGCCGCAATTTTCAGAGTTGTCTCTGCGTTGCTCGTTGGCACTGGTGCTTTTGGCAGAGATTACTTGCAAGAGAGAGCCTGCTGGATCTTATAGGTCCGACCAACAGGAGTGCCTTGAAAACAAGCAATCACAGGTACTGAAAAGATACAGCATCTTCGTTTTCCTCTGGCAGTTTAGCAGGAGGACTGATCACTAAACTGGTCTAATTCAGCTCTTCTCAATCACTTGCAGAGATGAGAAAGTTGTTGGAGAGATGTCACTGGAGGCTCTGGGATTTTCTTCTGAAGTCATTCTGAATTAGCTGCTAATGGGGAGCTTTCTTTGATAGCTCTTTTATAATTAAATGCAGCTGGATGGAAATCAACCACAAAGGGAACTCAAGTTTGTTTATCATTACTTGTGACTTTGTTAGCAGATGTTTTCTGAGTACCATGGTAGCTTGTTTAATTTGTCTCCGTGTAATGTGAAGCAGGTAAACTTTGATTAATAAACTGACAAGTACATTCCTTAATTTATTTTAGAAGTTTCCATCTATGTCTGTTATAGCACATATGCCAAAGCCCAAAAGAAAGAAAAAACCTGCTTGTGTTTGATTTTTTTTTTTTTTTTTTACTGTTATTTTTAAGTCTAAGGCCAGATGAAAACGTGCTTGTTGGTAACATAGCCTTCACCTTGTAACGGACACAACCACTTGCAAACTTTTGCCATGCGTGAAACCTGCACACGTTGCACTTCCACCAAGATATTCTGTGTTCATTTATGAATGAGCAGTCACCTTAGTTTATGAGGTATTTGTTTTTATATTAATTACTTGGGAAGTAGCCTTTATTTTGGGGCTTAGTATGTGCTCACCCTCGCTAACTGTGGTGGACAGCTGTCCACAGTAATGCCTGCGTAACTGGGATGAAATTTTATATTTGATATTGCCAGTAAACAGTTATCTTAGAAGAATATGGAAGTGTGCAAACACAAATGGTTGAATTTGAATGCTTAGATGCCTTTTTTCCTGAGACACCTACGTGTGACAATCCTGGCCGTAGCCCTTATGCTGTGCAGATTGAGTGTCCAGTGTGTTGGGCTGAACTATTTGAAAATCCTGTAGTGTTCCAAACAACATTTTAAATTAAATAGATGGTCCACTTCCTGCAAAGTGTTTCAGATTAACAACTTGGGGATAGTTACTAAAATTACATAGGAAATACATATGCAGCAGTTGGTTCCCATACATAAAATGAACAGCTTCTTTCTTATCTTCCTTTCTGTATTGCGTGTTTTCCTTCCTTCTCCCTCTCACTTATTTATCTGCTTCTAATCCACAAGAAAATTATTTCTGCCTCTGTCTAGTCTGATCTCCTATATTGCAGAGCTGACCCTACCTCAATTTGTAGTATTTATTCACTGCTCTTTTTTTTTTTTATCTGCCCTTTCTAACAGCAAGGAGTTGGACATCTACTGCACATCGTGATGTGAAGTGTGGAGCACCAGGCGTTCGTAGCTGTCCCACGTGTAAGTGAAGGGTGATGTCCTCGCCCTGCCCGTGTTGAGGCCACCTCCCCAGGCTCCACGCACCTGATTTGGTCACTAACCATCGCTAGCTGGTGGAAATAAAGGATTAGAAATGCACGATTGAGGGGAAAACCTGACATTGGCTTCATAGATACAGGGATGACAAGGTATCGGGCAGAGCTGGGACCACCTTGTGTTCAGGTGAGATAAAATTACATTGCCTCAGCCCCACTATCCGTTTGCATGGTCATCCCTACCAGATACTTCTAGTCTTTGGAGGAAATCAGTGTCTTTTCTGGTTACCAAGTGTCCCTCTTATTCTTGGTACTTGAACTACAGGTTCCCAGTTCTTCGTATTTGTTATAAACAGCTCGTTTGTTGTTCCTTATTCTGTAGCTTATGAAGTTGCCTTTTAATAGTGACTTGGTACATTTTTTTTAAATGGACTTAATGAGTCAGAAATAGGATTGACAACGAGTCTTGCCTTCTAGTGCAGAATTATTGAAATGAACCTTTCACAGCTGAAAATCCTGGTTACCTCACCTGCTAACAAACCCACAGTTTCTTATAGAGACGATTTGTGCTTCTGAAGACTGTTGAGGTTCTTTCATAGCAAGGTTGCAGGACATTAATAACCTTTTTGTAAGCAAAAATCAGATCTAATTGAGCAGACCTTGTCTTGCTTGGTAGTTGTTTGGTGCAGTCAGCTGTGAACTGGCACTAGCCATGGACCACTTGCCAATAGTAAGTGGCTAAAAGTCAGCAACTAATTGCTGCGTGACTCCAGTTTCAGTCATTTGGACACCGGAGACCATGGTCCCGAGAGGTGAGGGAAACCTGACCGATGGGACAATGGCACGTGCTGCTGTCTCACTGCAGTAATGGGATCTATGGGACTGAGCTCATATTTTAACTACTGGGAAGCGTAGGATACGCTGGAAGGTGATGTGTGGAAACAAGAAAAACATTCCTGAGTCATCTTTTTTCAGAGCAGAATGAAGCACGAGATAGTAAATACTAGATTTTTTTATTCTGCCTTTATATTTCCATGACGGGGTAGTGTTGTAAGCTCTCCTTACAAAACCCAGAGTTAAGGGATTATCAGAACCATAAGGTTTTCTGTCTATTCACGATACAAGAAGCAGATTAAAAAAGGATATACTATTTGATCAGCAGCTTCCTGCATATGGAAATCCTAGGTCACCTTGCTGTTCCTTGATGTCTAAAGCCTGCTATTCGGTTTCTGCAAGGAAAACGTGTGTTTTGCTACAGTTTTAAGGACAAAGATGGTGGAACCGAACAGTGCTGTGATACGCCAAGAAGTTGAGCCCATGCGGGTCACCAGGGAGGGTCACCATGAGCCCGTCAGGTGGTGACGGCTGAGATGGTTTTGTTTGCGGCGTTTTCACACGTATTTATTCAATAAGGCTTTTGTTTTACTGAAACTGAGAAACACTATACGGCATTATCCTGATTTTGAAGTGACAGTGCCAAGGGAACTTCAGTAAAGGATTTGAAGGCAATTGAATCTGAAAAGTAAAGCTTTGTGATTGCTTAGTTATTTTTGAAGCAATGCTTACATTTAAGATTTATGTACAAAACCAGACTATATCAATAGTAGTGAAGTGGTTTCGGGCCAAGCCTTTTTCAAAGAAACTTATGAACAGAAGGTCATTTCTGAGTTCTTTCTTCTCTTGCAGAGAGACGAACACAAATCCCACCTCGCTGCATTTGTATAATATATAATACATTATTATGCTGCTGCATTTAGTAAGTGCTTGTACTTCCACAAAAATATCTAGAGCTTTATTCTTGATTACAGCGTGCTGCCAACTGCAAGTAAAAGCGATTGTTATCCTCAGAGTTTCAGTGACCTATTAGGAAGATATAAATTGCGACAAGATTTTTTTCCTCTCTGTAAACTTCTGAAGCCTCATCTTACAGTCTCTAAACCCCATCTTAAAAATACATAATAGGGAGACTTTGTTGAATCCTCTGATGATACTACAATATTGAATCATCTTTATGTAATTATGCTGGTGAATATAAAGTATCATTGTTTTCAGTATCTTTCACGAAAGCTGTTTTGACCTTCAGATTAAAGGATCCGTATGGATTTCCAAATGAAAAAGTTGGAGCTCCTGTTCAAAACTAGAGCTCCAGTTCGGCACGCAGGCATCAGATGCGCTTCCACTTGAAAAAATGCAATTGTACCAGCGTATATCCCATCTGAATTTTTCTCCTGGGTAAACCCTTATAAACGAGTGCGTCGTGCATAATGAGGATTGGAGGTTAGCTGCTTCCAGTGAATTCCTTTTCAAAGTGCAAGTAAGATGCAGAGCAGCAAGGAGGAGAAATCCATTGGTATTTGAGCTCTGTAGGATGAAGAGGTTTGCTGCTGGGGGAAGATCAAGAGGAGGCAGTAGGAATATTTTGGGCACTTCTGAAGGAGAGATGGAGACCATCTGGTAGAGAGGATGCTTAAAGGAAGAATGCCAGGACAGAGATAAAAGTAAAGGGAAAGGAAATAGTGACTGAGTAACATCAAAGAGCGAGGCTGACTATAGAGCAGAAATGAAGAAGTAGCAGTGACCCAACATAGGCAAATCATAATACAAATGGTGGCACTGGGCGATGGATCCATATGACTCTGTGAAGGGCTCAGGGGAAAAGCTCAGTGTTTTAATTTCAGGAAAGTCTCCAGGAAAGTGGTGTTGACATCTTTGGAAGGCTTATAATTTAAAACTGATGCAGTAAGCAGGGTTCCTGCTGTTTCAGAAATACTGTCCTGGAGTCTAATCCAGATACTGTCACTATAGCAGAATTTAAAATGGAGAGACGCCAAGAAGAATGTTTCTTCCCTCATCAGCATCAGCATCTTTTCATTTGAATGATTTTAAGGGTATTAGAAGTTTCCGTTGAATTGCCTCCTAAGGCTCATGTCCTGAAGCAATGGTTGGTGTGTGGTCCTTCTCTGTGTTGAGCTGGAGCTGATCTCGTGTGAAAAAGGGAGATGCTGGTTTTGCTTTGCTTCTGCTGAAGGAGAATAGCTATTGGCCAGTTCCCTTCTCCTGCCAAAGCCTGGAAAACGTTTCTGTCACTTGAATTCCACCGAGAGCGACACTATGGCAATCCCCATGGTTTCTGCGGATAAAGCAGCACAGAGTAAAATGTCCGATAATCCCTTGCGCCTTGATTCTCCTTAGCGTTGCTCATCACCGGCCCTAAAGGCAGAGGGTTGAGGCAGGTGACAATCACAATTATAAAGATGCCCGTGCTCCTGTCCCTCTCCACCTTCCCTCTTCCCATCTGCCTTTAGGAGGAAACTTTCTGCATCCCAGAGGAACTCTGCTCTTGGGGGTAAATACCTTTGTGGATCAAGATCAAGGCCTGAAATAATATCTTGCCTATTTTTTTTTTGTTCTTTTTTTTTTTTATGACAAAACAGGTGTGTTACTTTTTACTGAAGTCAGTCCAAGGAAAGAAAAAGAAGAAAGTACTTCCAGAGGGTGATTAATCCCATCTTTAAACAAGCGTGTAAGACAGGTAGGATAAGTCTCTCTCTGAAAATGCCAATCTGTCACCACTATCTATAGAAGGAGCCTTCACGAGTAGCTTAGAGTAGGTGTTTGACTTTTACACGGTTAAATTTAGATGAGATGATTGCCACTTTTTAAGTCAGTCAAAGTGTTTGTTTATCAATGATTAACCATAATGGATTGAAAAGTTGCGAGAGATAACAGAAGTAAAACTATAATGCCATTGATAGAGATATTACATAATAAGAAATAGCAGTAAAGACAATTGCAGATGGTTAACATTTACATTCCCTATTGTTTTTATTTTACTGTTAAATCTTCCCAGATTTTAGGTCTCGTTTGATCTGAAGAAGGAAAAATTTGCCTCTGCTCTGGTGTAAGCAAAATCTGCTGAAGTATTTGTAGGATAAAGAAGTGATTTGTCCTGGAAATGTCAATTCTTATATGTAGGGTCATCAATCCATAAAACAAATTTGCAAACTTTTATAAGTTTCCTTTAGTGTTGTTGGTGTTTTACTTGACGTGCTTCTGACTGTTCTTTAAATGAAGATTGCACTCAGAAGATCTTGCAAGGCGCGCACCGGCAGTTTGCAGGACTTGGTTTTGTGTGTGCCTTGACCCAAAGTACACAGTCAGTTATGCTGAAATAAACACGCTTGTCATTTAAAAGAATTAATCATCTTTCAGGCTGTTACCCAATGGTTTCATTGTGCACGATGCTTTCACCAGTCATAACCATATTGCAAAGGTAAATAGATAAAATCACTTTTCCTATACAAAAATTAATTCTTGACTATAGCCCAGTTTGCAGAGTAGACAAAGCTTGCAGAAAAAGAGTAGATGCGCAGAAGTTCCAGAATATTGGGACGCTAAGAATTTTAAACAAAGTTGGAAAAAGCATATGGTATATATGGACGGGAAATCCTGTGGTAGTTTTGATTTTTACACAGGAAAAAAAGTAGTTGCTTAGGTTCATAAATCTGTTGTGTGCGGTATTCGAATAGAGATTTTTCATGATCTTAGCTTTCCTCTTTCTTTAAAACGTTGCTTTCAAGTACAGATGGGCCCATACCGCAAGTTTGGGATCCAGATTTGGATTTGGACCTGACGTTCATCAGAGTGTAGGCATATTTAAACTAAGCATCTGAGGTCAGGCTCTGGTGGAATTAACAGCCTACTGCAAAGGTCTGGATCGAGTCAATCTCCCCCATGTTTCAAGGCATAGGTGTGGAAAATATACTGATTTGATTTGACCTGATCTCTAACTTAAAGGTATTTAAACTTTAAAAGTAAAGACTTTTAAAGAAGCGGGAGGCTATGATTATCATTGTGCCTGAGGGATGAAATTGCGTATGGGGACCCAATGCACTAAGCGCTGCTGGAGATTATAACAAGAGACGGGAACAGCCTAAAATGGTTTCCAATCCAAATACTTGTCCAAGGTCAATAAGAGTACTTATGACAAAGTACTCGGATCCCTGATTTATAATCCAGCACTTTCACCACAATATGGTTGTCTAATGCTTGACCTGTTCCTAGAAGGGTATATAATAAATTAATAAAATGGTATACCTAGATGCAGAGAAAGACTTAGACTGCAAATGCTCCGAGTTCCTCTATAGGCTGTGAATCCCTCATATTTCCGAGATTAATGGCTTCTGATCCGTTTTTAAATGTTCCATGTGGATAGTGAAGGCGTTAACTATCAAAACACTGTAAAATCATAATGTCTGTGTAGCTATAAATTACTGTTTTCAAAATGAGCTGGAGGTCTCCAACTTATTCCTAAGTGCAAAATCTTAGATAGCATAAAACTGCTCAAAAATGACTCCAAGCAAGTTTTCTGGCTTTTGCCAAATGAAAGACGATTGCGGGGCTGCCCACTAACTCCATAGCAGGGTCCGTATTGGTGACACTGAAATTAGTCCTAAACAGTATAGATTGAACAGATCGAAAAAAATTTCAGATCAGAGATCAAGCAGTGGAGGTTTTTTTCCATATTTCTCTGATATGTCTTTCTTATATTTCATTTGTCAAATTCTGAACTACTTCTTACGAGGCAGACATTGGTGGTGAATTCAACTGATGGTACTGGTTCCACGACAGGTAATTTAAGAAAAAATGTTGAAGAATGCATTGGCTTAGAGTATTTTCTTAGGCCAAGCGTGTACTGGGCACTTCAGAAAGCAGGCAAAATAGAACCCACAACTCGCTATTAATTGAGTTAAATACAAATGCACCAATTACTTTTAAGGAAGAAAAAGATGCATGATTTAAAAGATCGTTAGGATAGTCTTTTTTGTGGGGCACAGAAAAAACCTTTGCCGATGTTATTGGCTCATTGGGGTTATACTGAAATAAAAATTTGGAGAAGTGCCTCATTTGAATTTATACTCCCTTTGTGGTCCATCAAAAAGGATTCATCTCCTATTCAAATGACTAGTCAATATGTTAGTCAGATCAAATACCACTAATAAGAAGCTAAAAATGCTTCTGAGGAACAGGGGGATTTCTTTAACAAGCCATAAAGTGCTTTTTAATCCATTTCTGACTTGTTAAGTTCTTTGTGATTCTCACAACTATTCCATCATGACGCACTTTCAATCCTTTGTGCGGAAGGAAAAAAATCAAGGTGTAAATCAAGGGCAGCACGTAGATATTGCCGTTCCTCTCCAACTGTTCCCAAAGCCACCGTGTTCCTTGTTGTATTTTCCTATCTCACATCTATTTAAGACACTGGTGCTGGTGGGTGTTTTTGGCTTGATCAAGCTATATTTAATGAGATTGCCAAATCGTAGAGTGCAAGTTTTGTCGAAGATTCCAAACAACATAAAAGGAAGAAACCTTGTTGCCTCACTACAGCAGAGGTAGGAGACTTGGAAGAGAAGAGGTGCTCCTGGTACCCTGAGACAAGGAAAACCTGGATTTTCAGATGCTTTTCAAACAGTGTTGTCTCCTTTGCTTTGAAGCTGCTGAGTTATCTGTCTGAGAAAAGTCACCCGATATTGCAGGTTTGCAGCAGACACAGCCTCAGCTGCATGGGACCCAGGGACGTAGGAGTTCTCCAAATGTATTTTTGTAACGGTGGAAAGAAATGCTGAATACATGAAGATATTATGAAGAGGCTGATGAGGGTGGTTTTTTGCATATCTGCCTGGTCACATCAGCAGAGCAAAATTCTTCTGTCATTTAGCTCTGAGTTTAAAGAATGATCCTTAACATTTGCTGGATACCTGGGATGCGTTTCCCATCCTAGTAATGTCAGTGGCAAACCCCCTCCGGACATTTTTCTTC
This sequence comes from Chroicocephalus ridibundus, assembly GCF_963924245.1. Taxonomy (NCBI): domain Eukaryota; kingdom Metazoa; phylum Chordata; class Aves; order Charadriiformes; family Laridae; genus Chroicocephalus; species Chroicocephalus ridibundus. Next base: position 4,205,947 of record NC_086290.1, on the reverse strand, counting down.
AGTTGAATCTTCATATCCTTCACTTCCACACTTCCATTTTCTTTCTTTTTTTTTTTTTTTTTAAACTAAACATATCTAACTTTTGGTGCCTGAGCTATGGTTACAAACTAAATTCCTAATTTAAAAAAAAAAAAAAAAAAAGAAGAAAAAGCATAAAAGTGTTTCTGATATAGGATTGTTTTCCTTCCTGATTTTGCTCACTTCTGAAGAGATCAGAATAAGTTAAACCTTTCATAATCCACTACCAAATCTTTGGAGATAACCCTGAAAATGGCATATTAAATTCCCCTTACGTCTTCCTTTATTTGCTGAAAGCACAGTACTTCTGACCATCCCTGCGATTTTGATGGATTGAATTTGTAGCTGATGTTGTAATGTATTGCGTACAAGTTTATCTCTAAATTTTGTGCGGAATATGGGGCACCAGCCTGTAACTTATACTTTATTCAATAAAAGTAAATGAGTTCATTCATGAAAATAAGTTTTGCGGGATTAGGCCTGTGGATACCAACCATTTGGGACCGAGAAAATAAATAGTGTCGTTTAATAAATATACAGTGCACTAAGACTACATTTATTAGTCTTTTGACATTTTTATCTGGCTCCTATAAAGAAGTCTTTGGAGCTGGGACAACAACTGGTGCAGGTAAATTTCCTACATTGTGAAGGGATCTGGTATTTAGTTTATGGGAAGCAGGCCTGAGCAGATGTGAAAAGTTCAAATAAAGGAAGGCCAGATTAAACGCACTTTTGTGGCTGGAAAATCAAAACAGATGTTATTATTCAACCACAAAAAAATCTATGTGCACTTAAGTAGCATTAGGTGTCTGATCAGTTACATTATTTTTTTTAAGTGAAAATAACAAAACGATTATAAAATTATATAGGCTGATAAAATGCTTTAAAATGTTACCAATGGACTGAAATGTTTGGTCTTCTGGCTAATGGGAAGGGGTAGAACCAAAGTAGATCTTACAATATCTATAGAAATATGAGTATTTTTGAAGGGAGACTCAAGAAAGGAGGAAAGAGTCACTGAAGGAGAAACGAAAGTGATTGATGTATATCAGAGAAATAATGATTTAAGTTGGACGCGTTTTACAACTGTCCATAATCTTTTCTGGAGACCTGCCCATATGAAAAGGTTGATCTCGGCAGAAGATGACAGGTGCTGGAGGTCCTCAGGAGCCCTCAACAGCAAGCAAATGTTTGCAGGCTGTGAAAGACGGCAAATAATTTTACAAATTATTTCTAATTAAAAGAAAATGCAATGTGTGGTCAGAAATGCGTATATTAAAGAAAACACCTAAAATAAACGGAACAGCACAGGAGGAATGAAGTTGTAAAAGCCAGGTCATGTAGGCAATGGAAAGAATGTTTTTCTGGAAAAGATGACATGATTTGCAGGGACTCATATGTTGGCCTGGCATGTTTCTGCTCCTGATACAGAGCTTTTCTGCTCTTGCTTGCTGGGAGTCAGCAGTAAACGTAGAGTAGTTCATCTTGGCCCGCTGGGGTTGGGCAAGCCTTCTTAAATATGTCAGATAAAAAGGGGAGCTGCTGGCCGCTGCTTCCCTGTTGAAACGGAAATAGTCTAAGGCATTAATGTCCCAGTAATGGCAAAAGAGAGGACAAAGCTGCAGTCCATTTTTGTTGCAATTGTTTGAGTTGCTGCATGAATACCACGGGTTTGCATGTTTGGGAGGCTGTTGTGTAACAACAGAAATTTCTCCTGTCCACGCTGTCATTCAGTAATTGATCATTGCTTGCTGTTTTCCCTGTCTTCAGCATCAGCAGGTCTGATCTCTGTTGACCTCCAAACTTACCTCTAGGCTACACTTTCAAATCTGCTGCTTTTCCAAAAATGAAATTGCTCTGCACTGATGAAGTGTCTGAACCCCCCGGTATGGGCGGTACGCGGGAGATGGAGAACCGAGATGCCTGGGACACACGAGGTCTCTCCCAAACCCTCCCAGTATTTCTGGGGGATAGTCCCATAAATCTGCTCAGAAGAAACGTGCTCATCTGCAATGCAGAAAGAAGAGTGATATTGTCAAAGGACGGCTATCCTACCACGTAATTAGAACTAGGAGCTTGGCACAGTGACCCTATAGCTCATTTATTCTCTATGTGCATGACCAAAGGATCCATTTTTGCTGTGCGATGTCCTCTCTCATATATTAAGATTACAGGAGCTACCCCTTAATTTTAATCTAAAGATTGTTGCAGCTAATTTGGGCTCTGCCCTGGTCATAAAGCTCCATGGTTAGGAGCAGTCAACGATAACCGCTCTCAGTATCTAAGTCGTTTTAGAAAAAAAGGGTTGTAGCTCCTCCGTCACAGAAGTCTTTATTTTTCCCTTACTTATATTAAAACACAGCGACGGCAGAGGCCACATCTTTTGGAAAGGTGACTACTTAGCCATGATCCAGACATTTGTTAACCAGTTGTTCTCGGGAAGAATGCAAAACTGAAAAAACCCACTGAAAACACGATTAAATGTTAACTCCAAAGGTGAAATCTTGGTTGGCTTTCAGGCGATGTCAGGCCTCCTAAAAGCCAAAACCAGAAGGTTTCGAAAGGTCTGAAATTCTTACTGAAGTCTGTGTTTTAGCGACCTAAATCCAATTGAAATACAGTATAATTAAGACTTCCAAGACACTTGGGGTTTATTTCTAAGAATCACTTAGATGACCTGTAGGCAACTTTCAGCATTTTCAAGGGACTATGGAATCTTAAAATTATGAATGCTGGCCATTTCTACCAGGGACTTTCGCAAGCCGCTGTAAAAATGCGTATTTCTTAAGAAAAAAAAATAGTATTTTGTGCCTTTGAGACACGGATAATATTATTACCTCTTCTCATATGAAGAGTTCCTTCCCCTTGTCAAGGAGACTGTTGTTTGGATATTGCTGTGAAGGTGGGAAAAACATGAAGTGGGAAAAGAAGGGACCCTTTGTCTTTGCCTTCTTTCCTAATGGGGATGCGAAGTATCTTACTGATGCAAAAGGGTCGGAGAGAGCAAAATGTGTAAATAATTTAATAGGGAAAAGAATTGTAAGATAGCAATTCACCAGAGTAAGGACAATAGAGTACAAAATGCCATAAAAGATAATAGGCTTATACGAATTGGCATGTGTTAGTGATTATGCAATCATTCATTTCCCACAGATTTCTTTTTATAGGAAACGTCGGAAAATCCCTGAAGAACTGACCGAGTCATTTAACCACAACAGGTTTCTTTTCAACGTGGCTAGGAGTGGGCGATAAATATTTTCACATATTTATGCACTGATGGCTTGTTTTCATCTGCTGGAAGCGGTGGCGCAGAAGGAGGCAGGGGACAGTGGCTCAGCCCCACGCCCAGCGGGTCCTCCTCCCACCACCCGCCCTGTGGAACCAGGCGGCAGAGATCCAGACGGCAACGGACTCGTGTGATCGGGGAGCTTCGAGATTTGGCCCATGTCTGATGCGACAGGCACTGGGGAGGCCGAGGAGAGGGATTTCTGCTCCAGAGAGTGTTTCCGGCTCCGGGCTGGATGCAAATCCCTCTGGCTTGCAGCGAGCAGCTGAGCTCTCCTCGGTCACTGGCAAAAGTCGTCATTTGCTTCCTTGCTGTCATAGACTGTTTAAATACTTGTATTTCTGACAACGGTTTTCCTTCACCACTGGGCTAAGGAACACAAGACCTTGATCTGCGCTTCTGAGTTTCTTAAGGATTTTTTTTTTCTTTTTTATTTTCCTTGCAGTCTTCAGGACAGTTGCTCGCAGCCTTGAAATGTCCCTCCTGCTTCAAGACGTGCCGCTAGAGGACCGGTCCCTCGCCACCTGCCTTGCTCCAGGGAGGCCCTGACCCAAAAAGAGGTTGTTGCGAGGTGGGGTTGGGTCTCTTTTCCCAAATAACAGGCGATAGGACAAGAGGAAATGGCCTCAGCTTGCACCAGGGGAGATTTAGGATGGATATTAGGAAAAAAATTATTCATTGAAAGGGTTGTCAAGCATTAGAACAGGCTCCCCAGGGAAGTGGTTGAGTCACCGTCCCTGTAGGTATTTAAAAGACGTGTAGATGTGCTGAAGGACATGGTTTAGCGGCAACTCGGCAGTGCTGGGTTAACGGTTGGGCTTGATGATCTTAAAGGTCTCTTCCAACCATAAAGATTCTGTGATTCTATGATCCCAGTATCCTCCTGTGCGTATCACCCATCTCAGACCCTCCTTCTGCTAAAGCCTCTCCAACCCGAGCAGCTTCCAGGGAGGTGTAGAGGCTGCTCCCCGTTTGCAGCTCCTTCCCCTGCTCCATTCCCCTTCCCAAGGCTGCTCTGCTGACCTTGGCAGTGCTTGCCCCAGGAACAGGGGACACCCTCATTGCGCTTTCTCCTTGAATATGCTCACCTATGGCTTCACCTCGTGTCAAGGTTGTCCAATTAATACTTTTAGTGGGATGCATCGCACAGGAGCTGGCAGCACGCTTTGCTTGGCTCAGTGAGCAAATATGCCCAAGCCGCAGTGGTGGTGGTGGTGACCTCCCTCAAGGAGATGACGGGCAGGTTTATGGTGCTTCTTGAAGCTTAACGCACCTGCGGCACCAAAATGTGGCATCCTGGCTCAGAGAAGGTAAGATGGGTTTAAACATGCCTGTCTCGTAAGAACCTTCAGGCATAAATTTGCTGATATCATTCAAGTGACCCTAGCACAGTGCAGAGTGTTACTCTTGCGCCTATATAATTGTATAATCATAGAATATAAGTAGCAGTATGAAAGGAGAACGCGCGAACGACTTTGAACTCCCAAACACTCGAAAAGACTGAAAAATAAAACCAGTTGGAGGATCTGGATCTCCCTCATGGTTCAGCAAATCCAAATTTCTGATGTCTGAGAGATGCCATAAATCAAAGCCACCCGTCAGGTTACAGATATCTCTGAGTATCAAATAGTTTATTCTTAAAAAAAAAAAAAAAAAGGGAAGAAAAAAAGAAAGATGCCAATTAAATCCTGAAAGTGGTTAAAAATGGTCATTAAGAGCATTTGCAAATGTTTAGCTTAGCTTAAGTTAAATGGACGCAATTTCAATTAGGACATGATTTTTTTTTCTTTCTTTTAACTACATTATACTAAGCCAGCTATGAATAGTAACGTTTTAATTTTTAAAATATGTTGCCTCCCTTCTCAGTTTCAGCCCTCTCCTGCCATATTTCGAACTGCAGTGTACATGCTAGGATAGAAAAAAGCGGAAGGTGAGGGGATATAATACAAAAGAGAGTCTGATCACTCCCTTCTCAAAACAACAGTAGTCTCACCGAATCCTTCTGAATCATCCAAAACATCAAAAAAGCACCATCAAGCCATCAGCAAACAGCAGCAAAACCATCTTGCCGTCTTCTGCAGCAGGGACAGGCTCACCCGATGGCTGCTGGTCATCGGCAATCGTTCGGAGTCGGGAGCTTTGCGCGATTTTCCTTCTCCCGCAGTATCTGAGCTGATCGTGGTTGTGTAAAGTACGTTTAGAAAAAGCAGTCAGCTCCAGTTGGCTCAGGGCAGAGCTTCTAAAAGGGGAAATGTCTTGATATTCACATAATAAATTTGAAAAAGTTGTCATCAGTGAAACTCATGCGTGATGGTTCTTCCCTTGCTTTGATTAAAAGCAGCTAGGGATTTGAGGTGCTTTGGAGTCGGTCACTGAGGAACGGTGCGACCTTTTTTCCTATTTTATTTTTACTGCCACGCCTTATCTCGCTTGAATCTTCCCATGTTTTGTACCTGTGTTTCCAGTCTCCCGTTAGGGGGGCATTGACTCAGTAGGAGCCCCACTGCTCTGGGGGGGTTCAATAATCTCGCGGAGCCAAAAACTCTTGACTGTGGTCCCCAGCATTTACTCTCATTATTTTCCAACTTCAGCCTTTCTTAACTTGTCAATCACTTCGCTTGGCACATGCCAACACATCTCAACGACATAGTTCATTCTACCAGGAAGCTCGATAACGCAAACTCTTATTTTAGCTCAGGTTTAGGGTGCCCTTGGCAGGTAGCATCAGTCAGCAAAGGGTATGCGTTTGTTAGACTGGGGGGGGCAGGTAAATTCGAGGCAAAACTGGCCGTTCTCTTTGCTCCTGAGAGGGTATTTATGCCCAACCAAACTGCAGTGCAAGGTCGATACACCTGACTAGAGCTGTCACTCCCGTAAGGCTGTGTCTGGTTTGAGTAAGGTGGCCCATGCGGGAGGAGATGCTTCTCGGTAGCCCGCGGGTGGAAGCGTGGCTCTCCCTCCTCCCACACACCACCGCCCAGCAATTTCTGTGCGTGGTCTCACCTGCCAGGGTGCAAAGTTTTTGAGTCTTTTGCAAATATTTCTGAAACGTTTTTGCGGTCGGAAAATACGGATACAAGGTAAACTCTGAGTTGCCCATCTTTATTATAAAACAGGGCACGGACAGCCGTCGGAGTTACTCGTGCAGCAGTGCATTGACTGAACCAATGAATGTCTGTGATTTTAAAGTAGTGTTAATCTAAGGCAACGAGTTCTGAATAATGTTTATTAACTATATTTTAATGACTTGTCAGTTTTCTAAAACACATGCTGAAGTATTTTAGAAATCACTTAGTAAATGTAGTTTTAATTCTTTTCCCATATTCATGGGCTGCTACTTACTTTAAAAAAAGAGAGATTAGAAGGTTCAGATTTAGAGCAGCAAATTGCTGTGCTAATCTGCAGGTATTTCTCTTCTTGATACGGCCACTAATGTCTAATCTTAGTGACGCAGGCCCAATCGTTGTGCTTTTTCATTAGAGCTGCCAGTGAACTCTGTGCCAGGGACTTGAACTCTGGTGAGCAAGCTGCTCTGCGCAAGCTTTCATATGAAAATGTACAATGTGTATTAAAGAACAAGCCTAAAGAGAACACGTCAAGTTCACGCAAAGCCTGGAGAGTTCACAATATCAGCCCTGGTAGGAGCAGCGTGCCTTTGAACCTCTGGCCAGTGTGGTGGTTAGGGCTGGCCATCAACGAGAAGTCTGTGTCATGTAAAATTTTCAAGCCTTTTAATTTGTTTCCATTTCTCAGGAGAAAGAAAATAAAACCTCGGGAATTATTTTTTTGAATACAAAATGTGATGGAGAAAGGCTACAGAGAGCATCTTCCCTGATGGATGTTGTCTTCAATGCGGGCAGGTCAGAGCTGGGATTTGAACCTGGACCTCCCTCCAGTCCCAGATGTGCGACCATCAGGCCACGGGTGAGTCTGGATTGTCTTCCTCTCTCTTCCCTCCTGCTATCCAAAAGCCTCAGCCCAGACTTAAAAAATAAATCCTGCCAATGACATTTCTGGAGAAACAGATTCCTCTTTGTGAAACGTTCGATGCTGCTACAATTTTTTGACAAACGGAGTTTTGCTGAACTTTTTCTTTTTTGCTGGAGGCTGTAATGGTCATGACCGGTCTGAGACCTCAGTGTCCTTACGTGACTTACTGTCCCTCTTCTTGAAGCATGTAACAGTGGTTTTGGTACAGAGCTCAGTAATAAGAGATGGTCATTGATGTTTCTTTTCTCGTGGGATGTGGTTTGCTCTTGAGCAGAAGGGTCTTATTTTGAAATCCTTACCTAGAGGTGAGGAGTATCTCCAGAAAGCTATTTCTCAGGTGTTTCTGAGCATGGCAGTCCTGATAATTGTCTTTGTTCAGGTTTTCTTGTCACTTAAGCGTTGCTTTCGTATATTCCTGCATTGTTTCCAGTATTTCGGTGTTTCTGCAGTGACCACGCAGTCTGTTCCCATCTTGCTGAGAGCTGATCCATGCTCCCCTTTGAACAACATTCTCTACCTTGTCTCTGTAGTCTCTTAATTTTTTTTGTAATCTTCCATCTTACTAATTTTTTTTAATCTTCCCTCTTACTCCTTTATCCACTAGTTTTGATCCTTACCAACGAACTTATTTATCAGTTCCTTTGGTCCCAGTTAAGGTGGTTGAACTTACACTTTGAAACCAGTGATTGAGCGCGGACTTTAGAGACAGTGAAGCTAATGAGGACCAAAACGGCGAATACGGAATAGAAGCCGCCTTGGTTTAACATTGTGAACCTGATAAGCCTAACCCTCTGCTTTCTGTTTTTCCTCTTGGACCTATGGACCACTGTGTAAAGCATTTAGAGTGTGTGGGGGGGACATTGAAAGAAATCGCCACCACTTTCCAGAGCAGACTTCAAAGGAAAGCTCACTTTTCCCATTGCTTTTTATCTTCCTTCTATTCCTAGTGCTTACTTTTTTTTTTTTTTCTTTCCACACTGCCGTTCCAATTTTTGCCCACTTTTAATTTCTCTATTAACTTTAATTAGGCTCGTGAGCTTGATCACCAGGTGGGTTTTCCCCAAGCTTCCACAGCGATGCTTTCCATCAGCAGCAGGCTTGCAAGGGAATTTTGTTAAGCTGGAGACAGGAGCCTAACGCTATCGGATACAGAGTGCTTCATCGCTAAGTGTTTTTTATATCTGGTGGATTTGCCAGGAAGTATTATATATTTAATTATTTTTAAGCAGGCAGGCTCAGGAGCCCCAGATCGGTGGGGTAACAGAGGGCAAACGAGAGAAGGGGGATGTGGCGTTAGCCAGGGGAATGATTCATGCCTCTGAAGTAACCGAGTGCTTGCGTAGCTCGGGGAAGTAGCTCTGCGTCTTCCAACCGCCTTTTCTGAGGAAAAGGCAGTGTAGGAAAAGAAAAAAAGAAAAAGAAAAGTCCCTGGATTCATTTCTGGAGAATCCCAGCACACGTGGAGTTCAGCGCTAGGAAAGGAGATTGGCACACACCTTCTGGACACTCTGTGCATGGTTTTCCTGGGCAGGTTCTTACAGCGTAAGCTTTTCCTGTATCAAATGCCAAGCAGTATAAAATATGAGCTATTCAGGGCGAATTACGATTTTTGTAGCCTTCTTTTTGTGATCATTTGCATATTCAGAATCTGCCTTGGGTTTTCTTGTTTCTATTCTTTTTCTTTTAAAGAACGTTTACCTGAAGAAGGGCTTAGTTCTGAGCGCACAAAATAGGCATTTTCTCCGCAGTTGACTTTAATCCTACCAAAAGAATTAACACTTAGAGCAGAAAACCTTCTTTGGGTCCTACAGGGCATTAGAACATCTCAGGTACTGGCTGCTGGTTTAATAAAAGGATAGGATTTCCATTTACTTCGGGCAGGCTTAATGTATTGTTCTTGTAGTGAGACAGTCAGAATGAGTCAGGAGCCAAAGAATACACTTTATAGACACAAATAATCGTAAATTCAGAATGTCACCTTTAGGCAGAGGCATTTTTATTATTGTTAGTGGAGCTGCTGAGTAGGTTTGATGTTTTATTCTCTTGAGTACTAAATGTTCCAGAGTACCACAGCCCTATCTTTATCAGGCTCACAAGGAGGGAGCACAGCCAAACTTGCTTCCTATACTTCTCTATGATTGATAGCAGATGGCATGCTTTAAAATAAACCTATCCATTAGCAGTCCTCAGTGTTTTTACTCAAGGCATTTACAACTGTCTCAACCAGCAAACACATTCGCTCCGCGAGCTAGTTTCAGGCTGCAACAGCTGTACAGGTGCAAATCTTTCATTAACTCTTAAACCGTGGCAAAATAAGCGTTGCGCCGTATTTTATCTTTTAGTGGAGGGATTGCTCGTCAGAGGAGGAGTGGATTCGAGTCTCCCTTTGCGTGTGGCAGAGGTTTTGTGTTAATAAATTGATATTAAGATAAGGGTTTGGGGTTTTTTTTCCATGATTTTTTTTTTTAAAATTTTATTTTCCAATAAAAATTCAATCTTTAGGATGTCATATTACCATGAGATAAACACGGCTATTTGGAGATATATAATGTAAATGGTCAGATAGCAAAGCCGGGGGTTGTAACTCGGGGCTGGGGTTCCTGGGGGCCGGCAGCCGCTTCCTTTCCCTTTCCCTCTCCCTGTCCCTGTAGCATCACCCGGAGGGGCAGCACCCGCCACGACCCGATGGCGGGGGGGGGGCTGCAGGTGTCCCCCACCCCTGCCTCACACCGGGGCTATTTTTCTCCCTGGTTTATTGGAGAGACGCGGAGAGTCATACATTCACATGCCCACACACATATACATCTCCAGCCTGATTCTGAGCTCATAGCTGGCAGGATATTCCATAAATAAATTGCTAAAATCTGTCCCTATATTCTGCTTATTTTGCCTAGGTTTCTATGCAATAGTCATAACGGATGTTAAAGTTTACCCTGCAGTCCTTCCAATACAATGAACTCCCAAGCACCTCCCCAAACATTAGTACCCTAGCAGCTAGAGCTTAAAATATTAGTAGCAAATCTTTAATATTAGCATTTAGCATTAATATTAGACAAGATCTTAAAATATTAGAGCCAGATAAAACAGTATTAACAAGGGTATAGGAGTCATTAAGCAGAATAACCGTCACTGACTAAACGGATGCTGAAACTTTAACATGCAAACCAGCGTAGATGATAGGAACTTCACAGAGACAAGAGGATCCTTTCATTTAAAAGGAGGTTGGAGAGACGAAGGTTAGGGATTTGAAAGCTGGTAAATAAAACAACACAGCGGGAAAAGTTATATAGAATGTGCCATCTCGTTAGTGGCGATCATGTCCTATGTTATTTTTCTTAAGCTGGAAAGATAAAACAAGACGACAGGCAATATTCTGTTGCAAATAAATGGAAATTGGGGCAATTTTTTCTTTTTTTTTTTTTTTCCTTGTAGAAATCCAAAGTAGCAGGGGAAAAATCAAAATGTGCTCTCGGTACTGGAAGTCCATGTAGGGTAGCGGAGGTGCTAACATGATTTAGCATGGTGGACTGTGGCTCGTGTGCCCTTTTTAATGACACGACGGGCAAATTTGAAGGAACTTGAGCTTGATGCCATGGAGGCGGGGGTTACTGCCAGCCTGGGGAGCCATCCCACGGTCGGGCAGCTCCGGAGCAGGATCCGTGATGGCAACGGGGATGAGCCCCCCATACGGCTCATGTCAGCTCTGCCCCGTTAAGCACCTGGAGGATTTGGTGCTAAATGAAACAGGGGATGGGGAGAAAAACAAGGCCAGCTGTAGACATAAGAAGTTTAAGAGCATCAGTACTTGCTTCTAGCTAATCTCTCTTGATGACTCCTGTAAGCAGGCGAGGCTGGTCGTGCCTGTTAATTATTCAAAGCCCTGCACCAGTTTCATAGATGAGTGGTGTAAGAGGATGCGCCGCGTCCCCATTTCTCAGCCCGGCTGGGGAAAAGGCATGAGACAGGGTTTCCCCTGCCACCACCGGGTGACACCCCGGTTTTCACATGGGAAAGGTGGGCCTGGGAGAGGCTGTAGCTGATGCCCGTCCTGGGCCAGCCTGGCACCATGAAACCTCACCTGGTTCTGAAGGGTGTGACGAGCTGAAGGCAAGGAAGGCTTTCAGCATCGTAAACCAATGAGTGGCCTGACTTGGTTTGGATGCTCAGGGCTGCTTTCTTGCATGTAGGTTAATAAGCCAAAAGATGTGGGGCTACATCCATTAGTGCTTCATCGCGGGAGGAAACAGAGGGAAAGGCGCGCACCTCGAGGTCCACATCATGTCCACTATACCCTCAGGCTCCCCGGCCACCGCAGTTTCAAGAAGCAGTATATTTTCCCTATTTAATGCTGACGTTAAGGCACAGAGTGGAAAAAGGGAATGGCAGTGGGGTCTAGATATGTATTCTTGCTGTCTGCTGTCCCAAAGAGGCTGCCAAAGCATTTTAGTACATCCCACAGTACGATGTAAATACTATCAGCAGAAATAGAAAAATAATCACAGAAAAATATCTACTCCAATAGAGTCTCTTGAATCTGTTCTGGAGACAGCCCTTGATATAGTGTTGGTGTTTGGACTAGGTGTCTGTCTATGCCCAGCCTATGTATCTGCCATTATATCCTCTTTAGATTTCATTATAGCAAAGAGCATATATTTCATCATAGCTTTTGGAATTGTTGATGAATTTTTTTTGTGAGATTGGCTTTTTGTTTGGTGTCCAGGACTGCTCACACCCACGCAGACAGGGCCTGCAGCTTGAAGGAGGGGAATCTAAAGCACTCGTTAACGATCTCCGCTCTGTCTGCTGCTTTGGGTCTGCTAGCTTTCAGTGGGAAAGCGCACCCGGTCTATTCCTGATGTGATTAGGAGCTCTCTGAAGAAGAAAAAAATAGCCTTGCGTAAAATAACCTCTACAATATGCAGAATCTGGTGTGTTTGGTTGCCACTGACCTCAGCGTGGTTATTTCCAGGAGCCGAGGTGGACAGGTGTCTAAATATTTATGGACATTGGCATTCGTCAGGCGTGTTCCTGACGAAAGGCAGGGAAACATTTTCTTATTTAAATGAGAGTCACTTTCGCTCTCAAAGTTAAGCATATTCTTAAACACTGTATGAGCTGAGGGCTAAAGAACACAGCTTATCATGATACCACAGGTTACTGCAAATTACGTAGGGCCTCTATAGTAATAGTTTCATTTAGTAAAGAAAAAAGAAAAATCCTTTCATCGCCCCCCCAAACCCTTTATTTATTAATGACCTAGAAAGATGTGACGTTACGACTAAGAAACAAACAAATTTTGGCCTGGACACAATCCAGTGCACTCAGAACTGGCGTTGCTCTGTAATGGCCCCTTTTCCTGCAGTACGCAGTAAGTCCCAGTCCCTTCCCTGAGCTGGTAAGTGCTGGAGGGTAGCCAGGGAAAATGGGGAAGGGGAGAACGGAGAGGGGCTTCACTTAATCCCCAGGAGATTTGGCCTGTCTGTGAATCGGATGGATTTCTGATGCTGGTCTCCGTGCCATTCGTAGCAGCGTTGCCAGTAGTAAATTTGTGCTTGCACTGAAGAACACCCCATGCCCCCTGTTTCCTTGCCAAAGCTAAACTCAGCTAAAATAAATCATATTTTAGGAAGCTAATTACACAGCCAAATAACAGAAAGGTATTGAAAAACTGTTGTGTGCCTAAGATTAAATGAATTTACATTGGCAGTAAGGAACACGTACACTAAAAATAAATACCGTAACATGGCAAAAGAGTAAGCAATGGAATTTAAACAAAACCGTAATGCCAGGCGTTGGGAATGGTGTTCAGACTTGCTACAGAACTAACGCTCTCTGCCCCCATTGTGCAGATACTTTGATGGTTTAAATGTGTTCTGAATGAAATTTGCTCTTTCATCATCTTACTGTATTTCTTGGAAAACTAAAACGTGGGGATAGATTAACCCCCCAGCAGTATTACAGAAGGTGTGTATAAGTCCCTTCCCCGCTCTCTTTGCTTTAGGGGGAGAACAGCTCGAGGCAGGGGAGGGGGTGTCAGCTGAAAAAGCGGGTACAACCTAAACAGGAGCAAGCCATTAAGAGAAAAGAGAAGGGGAGGGGAGGAAAAAAACCCACCCAAGCAACTTTTGGAGAAGATTTTAAAAGTTTCCCGATGGATCAGCATCCTTGAGATTAAACATGCCCATATGTAAGTTGACATTTTAAAATGTAAGTCTCAGGAAAGATAAGAAGGAAATGGTGAGAAATGCAACCTTAAATATTTTGAAGCATGATTTCCTGTATTATGTGGCGGTTGGCACAACGTTCAGGGGAGAGATGCACGCCTCAAAATCCACGCGGTGTGCTGCCCGCCTTTGCCTAAAGGTTTCCTCCTCTTGCTTACTCGTTTTCGTGTTCAAACTCTTCCACACCTTCGGAGCAGAGTCGCGGTATCCCTTCGACGTTGCTTTTAACCTCGCAGACAGATGTTTTAGATCAATCGCTCAAAACGGATCAGTTTAGCAGTCAGAAAACACTGTCAGAAAAGATTTGTTGTAAGGAAGACAAAACCGTGAAATAAAATTGAACTTTTATCCCCATTTGGATGGGAACTGCGCTTGGCTGGGAATCCCAAGGGGATGAACACAGTGGCCTATCATGTGTTGAAAAAACAAACAAATGACAGTACTCTGCAGTAATCAAGCAAACGCCGCTTCCGAGAAATAGTGTGATCGCTATTGTTCGGTGCTGCAGGACCTAAAAAAGAGATAATTATTGAAGAAAGGAAGGTGGCCTCGTCACTGGGGCGAGGGAAGACGGGACGAGCTGCCGCCAATGGTCCTGAATCCATGCCAGCTCCAAAGGGCCCATGGTTTTCTTGCGGTAAAAAGGTGTGACACACACACACAAGTCTTAGCAGAGCAGCTGGACTTTATTTCTCCGGCGTTATTCAGAATCAGGAATGATTAACACGCTAGCGGTGGTGGGTGTCAGTATTTCCTGGCTGCAAGAGCTCTTCTAGTGGTTCATCTTCTTTTTATTTCTGCAAACCCAATGCAAATACAGTGGTGTCGCTCACGGTAAGAGCCATGAGCTCCACACATCCAGCTGCTCGAACAGGGGTGGCTCTTTAGGGAGCCCATAGGGGGACAAGCAGAACCTCCTGGCCTAACTCAGAATCTTTCTGCCTCTCCCTAGATATTTCTCAGCAGAAACAGCAAAAATGTACTTCTTTTTTTTTACTTTTTTGTTTTGTTTTGTTTTTTTTTGTTTTCCAGAAGGCTTTGTTTTGTTTTGTGTCCCGCGGTGGCCTGTTCATATGCTGAGCTGGAGCTCCGCTTGGCAGCCTCTTTCGGTCTAGCCATATTGCCATGCGGTACCTGTTTTGAGACGGCAAATGTTCCCACCAAGGACCGTATCCCTGCACCGCTTCCACTCCTTTGTCCTGCCCGCCTCTGCTCGGCCACGGCGCCTGCTTTTCGCTTGCCTCGTACTTTCTTTGGGGAGGTTTTGCGGAGCGGTGCCTTCGCCTGCTCGCCTCCCTCCGTATCCTCCGTGCTGGATGAGTTTGCATTGTGTGGTGTTTTCCTCTTCATTTATTGCAAACAAATCTGGTCTCTGCCATTTGTTTACTCTTATACTCTGTCTTTATGCCTTGGTATGCATTTTTAATTAGATGCGCTTCAGTTCTTTCACTGCTTGTTAACACTTTCGTATGGGAAGTACGGTCTCCACCAGCCCTGCGAGCGTTCTCTGCGCTTAGGAAATTCAGATTCGTTTCTCCTACCCATGATTATCATTTGATGCAGAGGACTTGTTCCCTAGCCGGCCTGTCTGCTGGGTGCCTCCACCCTCATTGTGGACTTTTAAGGTTGCTCCCGTACAGAACCGGGATAATCCAAGTGCACTTATTCTGCTTGAAAATATTCTGCGTACAGAGAAAATAGTGTTTTGGCTATTTGTCTGGGCTGTTTCCGGACTTCAGCAGCTCCACTTTGGATGCCTGACATCGAGAAGTCCTGGACAAAGCCCGCAGTGTGTGCAGATCAACTGCCTGCATTGTGAAAAGTCCTTCTGCACACGCAGAGCGGGTCCCGGAGATCAGGAATGCGCCGGGTTAGCGGTGAATGCGTTGGCCATCAGTCCTGTGAATGCAGGATGGATGTGTCTGGAGGGGAATACTGGAGTCCTAAACACACGACAGCTTTCAGAAAAGGCATCTTTCCTGACTGCCAGTATTGTTAAAGCATGAAATTACTCTTTTTTTTTTTTTTTTTTTTTTTTTTTTTTTTTTAAATAGTGTGAGCCCGTTTGTGCTTCCACTGTTTTCTTCTGCCTCTACATCTGACTCATGCCACAGGCAAAGGCCTTCACCCTTTCTAGCTCGCTTCTATACCATCAGCCTTCTGGAGATGATCTGGGAACTGGGATGGGAAAACTTGACCCCACTCCACCCCTTCCTTCCAGTTTGCCCACCCTGCTGCAGCACTCGCTTCCCTTTCGCTTGCTCTCCTGTGTTGCCAGAACATTACGTTCTCCAGGATTTCATACCCTGAGAGGGACTGCAAGGCTAAAAAGTGACTAAAATGGCTCTTTCCATCTCAGACAGTCTTCCCTGACCCTGCTCTCTGGCTGGGGGCGAGGTTGCCAAAGGTCACCATCCACTTCAGTGTGCACAGAGATCGATATCTGCTGAAGCCAGTGCTTAGATTTGCTCCCTCTCCCTTGCCAGCACGATATATTTCATAGTGAGAAGCCAAGAAACCTTTCCTCCCTCCCTTTCCTTCCAAGAAGAAGGAAAAAAAAGAAGAAGAAGAAGAAGAAGAAAAAAAAAAAAGTCTTGTCTCCACACTTACTCCCACCAGGAGGGCATTGTGTTTGGCCTCTGCTCCGCTTTTTGTTATAAATTTGCATGGTGTGATGTTTGCTTTGGCCGGTGGGGCAGTGGTTGGCACGTTGGCACCGTGGCTGCCGCCTTCGCTGGAGGACGGGTCGGGGTAGGGTCCTCCCAGCAGTACGTGGACTGGAGATGCTCCGTCCCTGGTCCCCGGGGTGGCTTCAGGAGGTGAAGCATTCTCCTTGAGGATTTGCAGTGTTGGGGTGTCAAGGTCTGCGTTTTGCACTCAAATGGCGTGGTTTTGGGGCGGGAGTGCTCTGGTGGCAGGAGCAGAGAGCTCGGCGCTGAGCCTGCGATAAAGCATCCCTCGGTGGAGCAACCTCACGTTGGCAGGGAGATGAAGTGTGCGGACTAATAGGTCTTTTCCACTTTAATTTCTACTCTAAAATGACTCTTTGTTACTGTTCTCAGACTCGGCGCCAACCGTCACTTACGCCCCACACCAGATCTTTCTCTCTTTTCTGCCCTTAGCTTTGCGGAGAAGCCTTTAAAGCAAACAAACACAAAACTGTGAGAAACCGAGGGAAGATATGGACTGGCCCACTCGTTAGCGCTGGAATGTGGAAACTATGAAGACATCTTTTTTTATTACCAATGCTGGAAAGCACAGTCACTGAGTGGGCTGGAATACAATTTATACTACATGCAGTAGTTAAAAAAAACTGCAAAAATGGGTGTAACCCTGGGCTGTGGTACAACTGGCCTTTCAGCCCCCACTTGAGATTCGTCCATCCCAGGGGGAAACTGTGGTTTGGAAGAAGAACATGCATTTAATTTCACTCGGAGAACTTATTGGAGTTGGCACTTCAAGAAAGAATCTGAAGTATATTTTTTGTCATGATTAGTGGCCCCCTCACCACTACGTTTGATTATGTTGGAAGCGGAAAAGTTAAATTCTTATAAAATGATGATTTACAATCCGTGATTATCCAGG
The DNA here is from genome assembly GCF_963924245.1 of Chroicocephalus ridibundus. Taxonomy (NCBI): domain Eukaryota; kingdom Metazoa; phylum Chordata; class Aves; order Charadriiformes; family Laridae; genus Chroicocephalus; species Chroicocephalus ridibundus. The sequence goes on along the minus strand of NC_086290.1, from coordinate 4,188,844 downwards.
TAGGGTGCGCGGATTGCGCCAGCTTGGTCATGGGACTCCAATCTCACCCCAGTTCATTGCTGTGAGAAAATAAAACTAAAATGTAAAAAAGCTGAAAACACATCCTCTGATTGCTCAGGGAATTTTCTTAGTCATACGTTATCTTTCCTAGTAGTTTCAGTTATTTTGTCTCCACTAAAACCCAAAGCAAAACACTGCCCTGACACTTTCCCCTTGATTTTTTGGATCTGCGGCGGCCAAATTTATTTTTATCTCGTTGTCGTCTTTTCCCCTATGGTTATGCAAATCCTCGGAATAGGGGGCAAGGGGAAGAGCTAATTTTAAAGCAAGTAAATGCCAGTGGAAGGTTTCTTCAGTCGCTCTGGGCAGGACTTATCCTGGGTGCCGCTGTAGAGATGTGGCTACCTCCAAATAGCACAGGGGTAGGTGCCAAGTGGGGAGGTTGAATATTTTCCTCGTAGACGCATAACTTTGCCCACAGGATTGAAGTCTCTTGCCTTGACGCTCTGCTAAGCTCCTCTGGAAGTACGAGGCTGTGCCTTAGGAAACGCACGTTAGGGAAATGTATCTCCATCCGATCAGCTGCCGAATAAAACCTCTGCCGGGAAAGGGTTTGGTGGCGGGTGAAGGGTAGGGCTCGTGAGAAATATCGTGGAGAAAATATGGGGCATCGGCACCCGGTTGCTGCTCCCAGCAATCTTTTTGCTGGTTTGGTTAGCACTCGCTATATTTTGATACGCTTTTTTTTTTTTGTTTGTTTTGTTGCATTCTCCCTTTTTTCCCTTCCCAGGAAATTCTTTTGAAACTGTAAATTCCATTTTCTTTCAAATTTATCTAGTTTCTTCCCCCCTGCCCCCCACCTATCCCCTAATACAGCAACTTTTCCTTAAACCTCTGCTTGACTCTAGTGTACAGTAGTAGATACTCGACGTATTCCCAGCCTAAAAATCCAGCAGGAATAACACTGGGATCTGCTTTGTGAGCAAACACGAGTGTGCCAGGGCGTGTGTGTGGGGGTGTAAGGCCTGTAGCTACAGACGTTTGTATGTTTTACAACAAAACATTGACGATAATCGGAATATATGGCACGTGTAACAGCTTCCTACCAGCGCTGTGATTTTATTCAGTGCCGGGTTAGTCGATGCAATTTGTGGTCAATGTCTGGAATCACATTCAGCTCCGGTTTGCTCTTCCTTTGAGTACCATTGCAAGGCTCGTTACTGCAACGAATTAACCACAGTCAGTAATCTTCCGTGGGGCCTAAAGGTTCTGCATCCAGCAAAACACATAAGCCCCTTCCAAGGGGCTGTAAGTGCACCTTTAAATGGCACTTAAACTAGGATGAGTTTAAATATCCATTTAGGCTTTTTCCCATTTCGGGGACGAAGAGATGACGAGGTGAATGTTTATGAAAATAAAGCAATTTAGGTGCAAGGTCCCAGGTTTGGAAAACGTGGCCCATAAAATACACGCAGTAAGGGTGCTCGTGGTTGCATAAGATAACAAAACTCACAAGTCGTTCGGATTAATCTCTCAGGTTACTGCAGGGGCATATTGTCTTCACATTCACGTAGCCTGATTAAGTTGCGTATGAATTTATGTCCCGGTTTTGCAAGCTAATAAACCTACACAGTTTAAAATGCCTGACAAGGGCTCCGGGTTTTGGAGCATAAATGCCGTCCCCCTCCTTTCGTGAAGTGCCACAGGCATTCCCGACCCTCCTTGGAAAGAGCCGAGTACGTCCCATGTCGGTCTGCAAATGAACTACGCATCTCAATGCCAAAATAAGTAGAATAAATTATTTCGTTCAAATGCGCGTTTGAATGCTCTCAACCTAGCCGCGCTCTTTCAAACGTTCAGTTCATTTGTGAATTCTCTGGACGTAAAGTTTTTGTTCAGACTTTTTTGGACTCGTTGCGATCTGGCCAGAAATTAGAGCGCATCAAGCCTCGTACGTAACCAGAAAATGCCGTGTGAAAATAAGGACTGCTGGGAGCAGCATCTTTGTTAAATTCCAGCTAGACCAAACTCGTTCCTCGCTGCTCGAGCACTGAGCTCCCTGCTCTTATGACTATGTGTGCAGTCTGAATTGATTTCTGAGCCGGTTAAGGGAAAGAGTTAAGCCTGTTCTCCCCTTCTAGTTGGCAGAAAGTTTGCAGTTTAAAATTACATACTGACTCTGGTGTAGAGACACAAGAAATTATAGAGCAGACACTGTCCAGGACAACGTATAATTTAAAATGTACTAAAGAATGTATACCACATGGCAAAGTAAGTGAAGTGCTTCTTCAAATATAAGTGTTTTGCATAGAAAGGCTGTAATTATCCACTCCTAGGGAAATGTTTGCATTCATTCTAAATCAATATTTACTATTCATCTCTTGTGTTCAACAAAACAAGGATTTAACATTTTTTTGTTTTAATGAGGTACTAAGACTACAATAACACTACAATGTAATTGTCTTGATACAAAATATTGCTAAATTGTGTTGCTATTTTGGGAGCGAGCAGTTTTGGGTTTTTTGTTGTTTTTTTTTTGGTTTTGTTTTTGTTTTTTTTTTTAAAAGGAGGGGTATCCCTATTTGTGAAATGTTACTGCAGTAACACACGATTCGAACTCAGCCAAGCAGGGAGACTCACCAGTTTCAAAGAGACGTTAAGCCGCCTCTCTGTTAAGGCCCTTAACTAGGATCGTTCGGGTGAGTCCTCTGCCTCCC